>NC_045960.1:8285573-8428073 GCF_010909765.2 Amblyraja radiata
AGCGATGAAACCACGAGCCGGATCAACCGTCTACACACACGCACGCACACACACACACACGCACGCACACACACACACACACACGCACGCACGCACGCACGCACACACACACACACACACACACACACACATACACACATTACAAAGGCAGGGGCCAGGGAACGCGGGGGAGCGCTGTCTGAAATTCACACCCGCGATGAACAGGAAGGTAAAAGACGGCTGCACAGTGTACAGTACAGTAAGTCCTTTAGAGAGCGTGGAGAGGGGGGGGAGGGGGAGAGAAGGGGAGAGAAAGAGAGAGAAGGGGAGAGAAGGAGAGAGAAGAGGGTGAGAAGGAGTGGAGACACTTTTAAGAAGCCAGACAACTTTTAATGAAGTTTAGCGGGCATTTAACATTACTTACCTTTTTTTTCTCAAGGAGCTTTACCTTCGACTACCTTCGACTACATTCGATTGCCTTCGACTGCCTACGATAGCAGTAGGGCCTACTACGACCTACCTCGACTAAACCTACGAGTAAAAAAATATCGATTATTTCCATGGCAAACTTTTTTTTACTCGCGGGCATTCTTCAGCATGTTGAGAAATGCGCCACGACCTAGCTGAGGCCTCGTGTACGCGGAGACCACTCTCGAGCATGAAGGAGAGTTATGAAGACCTCGTAGGACCTTGTGTCGACCATGCTGCGAGTATGAGTCGAGGGCAAACTCTTCTAAACTCGCGGATTAGGTCGCCCAAGTGGGACAGACCCTTAACCATAGCCCCATAAAGCTGCATCCTGACACTTAGTTCAGTTTAGTTCAATTTAGTTTAGAAAATGTTAGACTTTACAAAGACTCTCCCTTTAAAAAGACAATACATGATTACAGACTAGATGCAGGAAAAGTGTTCCCGATGTTGGGGGAGTCCAGAACCAGGGGTCACGGTTTAAGAATAAAGGGTAAGCCATTTAGGACTGAGATGAGGAAAAACCTTTTCACCCAGAGAGTTGTGAATCTGTAGAATTCTCTGCCACAGAAAGCAGTGGAGGCCGATTCACTGGACTTTTTCAAAAGAGAGTTAGATTTAGCTCCTAGGACTAATGGAATCAAGGGATATGGGCAGAAGGGAGGAACGGGGTACTGATTCTGGATGATCATCCATGATCATATTGAATAGCGGTGCTGGCTCGAAGGGTCGAATGGCCTACTCCTGCACCTATTTTTCTATGCCTCTTTATTTCTCTGTTACAATCTATCCATCCACAGTGTATAGATGCAGGACAAAGGGAAGAAGGGTCTCTTCCCGTAACGTCACCTATTCCTTCTCACCAGAGATGCAGCCAATCCCGCTGAGGGTGAGCGCTTTCTAGCTTCTGTACCTTCTGCTCTATTGACCTTGTGGTCTTCAGCTTCTGTCGGTGAGGATTGAAAGCAGATCTCCTCTTGATTAGCCCCATCCTCTGGGCTATCCATCAGCCGTTCATATGGTCATTGATTGATTCTGAAGTGAGTTGCGAGCAACCTGAAGCAGTTTGACAAGAGTGAAACAAGATCTATGAGGAGGAGATTGGCAACAGTCACCGCCCACTCAACTAAAACATTGCTTTAGACTTGTGTGAGGTGTCACAAATGATATCTAATACCGGTCGTTCTATTGCAGCCGTTTGCAATCCACAATGCAATCTTCCAACGTCATCTATCTCCAGGCACTGCCAGCCATTAACTCATGAGCCAGGAACCTCATTTAACCTCAACAATACGACTTTAGTGGTAGTTCAGTTTAGTTTAGAGATACAGCGCGGAAACAGGCCCTTCGGTCCACCCAGTCCGCACCGACCAGCGATCCCCGCACATTATATTATTAACACCATCCTTTTTTTTTTGAATAATATTTTTATTAGAAGCAGTGCACAACCGCGGCATATGACATAATACATTTATTGTACATCTTCCATTTTAATTTTAACAAAAATGAAATAGTAAAAGAGAGAAAAAGCAGGAAAGAAAGAAAGTGAAAGAGAGAGTGAATGTGTAAAAATAGAAGGCCTAAACTACCAAAGAGTGCAGTCACAGAGTAAGTAAAAACTTAAAAAAATAAAGTCAAAAACGAAAAATAATTCAAAGATACCCAAAATGTGTTGATATATCTACTTCATTTCTCACCACACCCATACATTAACACCATCCTACACACAATTTTACCAAAGCCAATTAGCCGAAAACCCCGTGCGTCATTGGAGTGTGGGAGGAAACCGGAGCGCCCGGACAAAACCCACGTGGTCCCAGGGAGAACGTGACCAACAAATTCTACACAGACAGCACCCGTAGTCAGGATCGAACATGGGTCTCTGGCGCTGTGATGTAGCAGCTGTACCTCTGTGCCACCGTGCCACCGTCAGATTTGATTCCTTGGGGAGCAGGAGGCCGAGGGGTGATCTTGTAGAGGTGCGTAAAATCCTGAGGGGAATGGCCAGGTGAGTGCACAGTCTTTTACCCAGACTGGGAATCGAGAACTAGAGGGTATAGGCTTTTGATGAGATGGGCAAGGTTTAATGGGAATGGGTTGGGAGTGGACTCAGTGGGCACTTTGACGGGGTGGGAGATTGCAACCTTCACGTGGTCCACCCTGTTTCGACTAATGCAATTAACCCGACGTGCACAAACAAATAGATCAAATAGAACAGGTTGATCGACAACTTTAGGCTTCTACGAAACTATGACGGTGATGAAGCTTGGTGGATTAGGTGGCACGGTGGTGCAGCGGTAGAGTTGCTGCCTTAAAGCCCTGTCCCACGGTACGAGTTCATTCCAAGAGCTCTCCCGAGTTTTCCCCTGATTCGAACTCGGAGATTTACAGTAATGGCCACTCGTCGGTACTCGGGGCTCTCGTGGACATTTTTCAACATGTTGAAAAATCTTCACGAGTCTTCCCGTGCTTACCTGCCGTTAGCGAGTCTTCCCGAGTACCTGCCGTTAGTGTTACGAGTCGCTAAGAGACGTCCCCGAGATCCGACGTACCCGCTACGTTCATTCTCCGTGCTTAGGAATGAACTCGTACCGTGGGACAGGGCTATTACAGCGCCAGAGACCCGGGTTCCATCCTGACTACGGGTGCTGTCTGTACGGAGTTTGTACGTTCTCCCGGGTGCTCCGGTTTCCTCCCACACTCCAAAGGCCTCCAGGTTTGGTAGGCAAATGGCTTTGGTAAAAATAGTAAACTGTCCCTAGTGGGTGTCGGATAGTGCTGGCGTACCGGATGGTCGCTGGTCAGTGCAGACGCACTGGGCCGAAGGGCCTGTTTCCGCGCTGTATCTCTAACCTAAACTAAACTAAACTAAAAAGGGTATTGGATACGTAGTCAAACTAAGGGGTTGAGAGGGCACACAGATTAAGAATAATGGATAAGCCATTTAGAACGGAGATGAGGAAAAACTTTTTCACACGGAGGGTTGTGAATATGTGGAATCCTCTGCCTCAGAAGGCAGTGGAGACCAGTTCTCTGGATGCTTTCATGAGAGAGTTAGATAGGGCTCTTAAAGATAGCAGTCAAGGGATATGGAGTGAAGCCAGGAACGGGGTACTGATTCTAGGTATGTTACAAAACTTACCTTCAGCAGCGCTGTAATTCTGCCACTGGCCATGTGCGCGATTTTGGCGCGTTTAAGGAGAGGGGTGGGCGGGGTTAAAACGTGGTTTTTTCCCGACCTGGTCCTGAATTATATTTGTTGGAGTGCAAGATTTTGCTAAAGAATCGTTCCTACGGCCGTTCTGTGTGTTTTTAAAAAAAATTCACCCGACAAGTTAATCGCTGGAATGATTTTAAAAGCAGCTTCTGAAGCCGTCAATGCCGACAACTGGGACGGATTTTATGGAGGACCAGGTAAAAGAAAGTAGTTTATTTTTATGTATAAAAGTGTTTCTTAAGATGTATTTAATTCACATTTTAAGTTGCGAAACGGTGATTTTCCCCTCCCCGAAGAACCGGCAGTGTATTTGCTGCAGATATGGGGGTATAAATTCACCGCAACCGCAACGTTCTACATGGTCCCGTTCCAGAAAATCCCACTCGCAAGCTGATTTAAATGGCCATTAATTTACAGGTATTAAACATTAAATTCCTTCCATTTGGCCTATAAACCCATGACAATGAGATTTAAAAATTATGTTATATTCTGAATTCTTGTGTGAATGTTATTTGGACACTTAGGCTATTTAAAAATGTTAATCTATTCTTAAGAAATGGATAGATGTTTAGATCTAGTAATTGAATATTGTAATTAGCTACAATTAGGTAACTAACTAATTATATGCTTTAATTTCAAGTCATCTAAGTAAGATTGTTTCATATTTGTTTCAGAATGCTTCAATCTATAATAACTGAAAATTTCTTTCAGTTCTCTTAAATTTTAAGAAAATTATCGGCCTTTAAATGTTCTTGATCACAGCTTTTGTGTTAAGTCAATGAAAAAGCAATAGGGAACAAGATGCCAATTTCCGAGTATGAAAATGGCCATAACCTTTTTAATACTGAAGATATGAAAGTGAATTAGGTGTCAAATTAAACTTCTTTTTATGCTTTATCTGATGGGATAAATGAAAGACTTGATTTTTAAAATCTCAAAATTTTGTAACTGATTGGGGATGATCAGCCATGATCACATTGAATGGTGGTGCTGGCTCGAAGGGCCGAATGGCCTGTTCCAGCACCTATTGTCTATTCAATAGACTCTATTGTCTATTGTCTATTGAAAGATAGCTCAGTCATGATTGAATGGCAGAATAGAGGTGATGGGCTGAATGGCCTCATTCTGCTCCTAGGATTGATGAACCTATGAAAGGAACTAAAGATTAGGAGAGGGGTGGGTGGGTGTGAGAGCCAGGGGGAAGGACTAATTGGATTGATCTTTCGTGGAGCTTTGAGATGCGCTTTCCCTTCTGGGAAAAGGTTATCCTTCAGATGTGATGACAGAAGGAAAATCAAATGAAGCAATCTTCAAACTAACGGGCAGACAACACATTGGAAGATTTATAATGGCCTCGGCTCTGATGCGGGAGAATGAAGAGAAAGGAATGGCATAGAATCAGCTGCACCCCTCAGCAATCATCAATAATTGAAGGAAGATCAACACTAAAGCTGGAGTAACCCAGCGGGTCAGGCAGCATCTCCGCGGAGAAGGAATGGGTGATGTTTCGGGTTGAGACCCTTCTTCAGAGTGAGAGCCAGGGGAGAGGGGAAGGAAAGATATGGAAAGAGCACGCCGGCACAGTGTCACATCGGTAGAGTTGCTGCCTTCCAGCGACGGAGACCCCGGTTCGATCCTGACTACAGGTGCTGTCTGCATGGAGTTTGTACGTTCTCCCCGTGACCTGCGTGGGTTTTCTCCAGGAGCTCTGGTTTCCTCCCACACTCCAAAGACGTACAAGTTTGTAGTTTATTTGGCTTCTGTAAAATTGTGAATTGTGTAGGATAGTGTTGGTGTGCAGGGATCGCTGGTCAACATGGGCTCGGTGGGCCGAAGGGCCTTTTTCCACGCTGTATCTCTAAACTAAACTAAACAAATGGATGAAATGCATGCAAAAGGACAACTCAAAGCCTGCAACGACAATCAAGGGAAGGTGGAGCCCACAATGGTCCATTGTTGGCTGTGGGAGAAGGTGATGTAGCGAGTGAGACAAGCAGTGAAACTCAGCAGGTTGACAGTGAAACTAGTACAACGACTAGGGTGGGGGAGAGACACAGATAGAGGGGATGCAAGGGTTACTTGAAGTTAGAGAAATCAATGTTCATATCGCTGGGTTGTAAGCAGCCCAAACGAAATGTAGGAAATAAATAAAGAGAATTCCTGGTTTCAAAGGTATTTTATTGTCACGTGTACCAATTAAGGTGCAGTGACATGTGAATTACCATACCGCCATACGGGAAAAAAGCAACAAGACACAAAACTACATAAAAGTTAACATCTTCTTCTGCTTTTGTGTGGCGTGCACAGCGTAATGTTGTTGGACAACTTGTTCTATTTGATCTTACGTTTGTGCACATCAAGTTGATAGCATTAGTCGAAACAGGGCGGACCATGTGAAGGTTGCAATCTTCCACCCCAAAGTTAACATAAACATCCACCACAGTGGATTCCCCACATTCCTCACTGTGATGGAAGGCAATAAAGTTCAGTCTTCTTCCTCGTTATTCTCCTGCGGTCAGGGCAGTTGAACCATCCGTCCGGGCGATTGAAGCTCCCACAGCCGGCTGTCGAATTCCCCGCGTCGGAGCAATCGAAGCAATCTCCCGCGTCTTGGAGTTCCCGAAGTCGGTCTCTGACCGGAGACCGCGAGCTCCGTGATGTTAAAGTACACAAACACCAACGGTTGGAGCTCCAAGCTCGATCCACGACAGGAGTAGCAAAATCTGTGATGGTAAGTCCCGCAGGCTCCACGGTTGGAGCTCCCGAAGTCGTTCTCCAAAAGCCGCCGACTCCTCAATGTTAGGCCGCAGTGCGGACGCAGATACGATACGGGGGAAAAAAATCGCATTTCCATCGAGGTAAGAGATTAGAAAAAGTTTCCCCCCCCCCCCACCTCCCCACATAAAACAAGAACACTAAAACATACATTTAACACATATAAAATAGACACAAAGAAAGAAGGGGCAGGCAGACTGTTGGCGAGGCAGCCATTGCTGGCGCCACCTGGTGGTCAAGCTTTTGGTGTTTAGACCTCATGTCATGGTTTTAAAACATTTCCGTTGTAAGTGTACTTCTCAGCAAGTCTAACAGATTAACACATTTGCAGTTCACCAGCTGTCTTAGACAGCTCAAGACATGCCAAAGTGTTTTTTTCCTAGTCAGTGATAAATCTTTGAAGATTTGATACAACAGTCAGTCAGACCATCAGAATCTGATTCAGCAGCTCAGTGCAAGGGTCTGAGTTTACTGGAGTAACTCAGCGGCTCAGGCAGCATCCGTGGAGGGAATGGACAGGCGACCTTTCAGGTTGGGACTCTTCTTCAGTCTAGAAATTCTCACCTGATCCTTTTTCTCCTGAGATGCTGTATGACCCGCTGATTTACCCCAGCACTTTGTGTCTAACCTCAACCAGTTTCGAAGATAGACACAAAATGCTGGAGTAACTCAGCGGGCCAGGCAGCATCTCCGGAGAGAAGGAATGGGCGACGTTTCAGGCCGAGACCCTTCTTCAGACTGATGTCCGGGGAGGGGGCGGGACAGAAATAGAATGTAGTCGGAGACAGTAAGGCTGGTGGGAGAACTGGGAAGGGGAGAGGGGATGGTGAGAGAGGGAAAGCAAGGGCTATTTGAAGTTAGAGAAGTCAATGTTCATACCGCTGGGGTGTAACCTACCCAAGCAAAATATGAGGTGCTGTTCCTCCAATTTGTGCTGGGCCTCACTCTGACAGTGGATGAGGCCCAGGGCAGAAAGGTCAGTGTGGGACTGGGAGGGGGGGGGTTAAAGTGCTGAGCAACTGGGAGATCAGGTAGTTTCTAGTTTCTACTTGAGGTGGGGCAAAACAGTGAAGGGAGGCCTTCCGAGTTACCGGGAAGATGAATATTTGATTGGGTTGCCAGTGGTGAAATATTTATGAGCCTGTCCCACTTAGGCAAATTTTTTCGGCGACTGCTGTCGACTGTCATAGTCGTAGCAGGGCCTGTCCCACCTGGGCGAATTTTTAGGCGACTGCTGGCTAATACGACATTGAAATTCACCGAAGTCAGAAAGGCGACAACCTACGTCACCTGGCGACATCCTGGCAACACCCTACGACATCCTGGCGACATCCTGGCAACACCCTACGACATCCTGGCGACTGCCTACATTAACCTGGCAACAAACCACGACAACTCCTACGCCAAGCTACACTCAGTTGGCGTCAAGCCCAAGGTCGCCACTGTAGCCGAAAATGTTCCAACTTGTTGAAAATTTTTTGGCGAGCAGAAAGACCCTACGACTCTTTGGGCGACTTGAGGAGACTATTCACGACCATACAGGCGACACCCCGGCAACCATGTGGCGACAGTCTAGTCGCCTGTAGTCTCCTAAAAAATAGCCTAAGTGGGACAGGCCCATTAAGCAGAATATTCAGGCAGAGTTAATAAGATTCTTATTTCTTTGAGCAATGTGATACTTCTGTGCAGAAGCAGTGTTAGAACTCAGCGTGATATTTTACAGAGTTTGAGTCTCGACGTCTATGCACATTTCATTCAACAACCAACACTTCAGGGATATGATAAAGCAGATGTTCAACTCCTCGGTGACAACATAATAAAAACTGAAAGCAACGAAAATTCACGTCAGCTATGGTTTCATTTCCAATCAAAGACACCTAGTGCTGGAGTAACTCAGCGGGTGAGGCAGCATCTCTGGAGAACGTGGAGCGGTGACGTTTTGGGTTAAGGAAAGCTTTTCACTGCACCTCGGCCGGCGCAGGTGACAATAATCTAAACTGAAACCGAAACTGACCCTTCTTCAGATTGATTGTGGTGGGGGGGGGGGATGGAAACAAGCGCGCAGTGGCACAGTGGGAGAGTTGATGCCTCACAGCGCCAGAGACCAGGGTTCGACCCCGACTGCGGGTGCTGCCTGTCCGGAGTTTGTACGTTCTCACCGTGGCCTGCGTGGGTTTTCTCTGAGATCTTTGGTTTCCTCCCACACTTCAAAGACGTACAGGCTTGTTGGTTAATTGGCTTGGTATAAGTATAAAATTGTCCCTAGTGTGTGTAGGATAGTGTTAATGAGCGGGGATCGCTGGTCGGCACGGGCTCGTTAGGCCGAAGGGCCTGTTTCTGCGCTGTATCTCTAACTAAACTAAACTGAATTCCAAAAACCATTGCTGACTTAAACTATCTGCCCAACATGCGCCTGAAGTCCCGTAAACCCTTCTGGTCTTCTGTTAAATCCCTGGAAGACTTTGACTCCAAGACTGAGTGGCGCAGAGCCTGGAAAGATGCTAACACCAACAACGGAGAGGTGATCACAGACCCCACAGTGAAACCACCGGAATTTGACCTCCATCGCAAGCAATGGTCGACCCTGAACAGAATCCGCATGTCCATGCAAGAACAGCCCTTCACTTGCATAAGTGGGGAGTGACAAACAGCCCTGCTTGCGACTGTGGACATCCAGACCAGACCATCCCACACATCGTGAATGACTACCCACTGAGGCTTTTCCCTGGGGGCATCATAGCCATCCACCCAGTAGTTTCATCTACTGCATCCGCTGCTCTAGATGTCAGCTGATTTACATCGGGGGAGACTAAGCGGAGGTTGGGCGATCGTTTCGCCGAACACCTCCGCTCAGTCCGCAATAACCTACCTGAACTCCCGGTGGCTCAGCACTTCAACTCCCCCTCCCATTCCCAATCCGACCTCTCTGTCCTGGGTCTCCTCCATTGCCAGAGTAAGCAACACCAGAAATTGGAGGAACAGCACCTCATATTCCGCCTGGGTTGCTTGCGTCCGGATAGCATGAACGTTGAATTCTCCCAGTTTTGCTAGCCCTTGCTGTCTCCTCCCCTTCCTTAACCTTCGAGCTGTCTCCTCCCATCCCCCCGCCCTCGGGCTCCTCCTCCTCCCTTTTTCCTTCCTTCTCCCCCCCACCCCCCATCAGTCTGAAGAAGGGTTTCGGCCCGAAACGTCGCCTATTTCCTTCGCTCCATAGATGCTGCTGCACCCGCTGAGTTTCTCCAGCATTTTTGTGCACCCAGTAACTGATGCTGTCCTGGCCTGGATGTCCACCCTTGATCTACAACTTTAGGCTGTGCACGGCATACGCAAGAAGAAGAAGACTATGCCCTCTAGTGTTGGACATTTTGACCCCTGGGGGAAAAGGGTGCGACTGTTTACACCATCCATACCTTGCATAACTTTTGATACTTCTATCCCCTCAACCCCTGACATTCCAGGAAAAAAACAATCCAAGATCTATCCAACCTCTCCCTGTAGCTGAAACCCTCTAATCCAGGCAGCATCTTGGTAAACCCCCTCCGCACCCTCTCCAAAGCCCTCGCGTCCTTCCAGTAATGGGGCGACCAAAACTGCACGCAATACTCCAAACATGCCTGTGGAGATCTGGTGGATCTGAAGATCAATATCTCCTCCACATCAAAGGCACAGTTCATTAATATCAAGCACATGTCATTTAGTTTTGATCTAACAGTTTGCAATGTTGTTTCAAATGTAAATGAAACAAACCTCTCAGCAGTGTCCATTCATAAAGTTAGTGTGATCGTGCTTAACACTGCGGCATGGTGGTGCAGCGGTAGAGTTGTTGCTCACAGCGCCAGAGACCTGGGTTCGATACTGTCCATGGGTGCTGTCTGAATGGAGTTTTACGTTCTCCCCGTGACCACGTGGCTTTTCTCCAGTTTCCTCCCTCGCTCCAAGGAAGTACAGGATTAGTTTAGTTTAGAGATTCAGCGCGGAAACAGGCCATTCGGCCCACCGGGTCCGCGCCGACCAGCGATCCCCGCACATTAACACTATCCTACACCCACTAGGGACAATTTTTACATTTACCAATCCAATTAACCTACAAACCTGTACGTCTTTGGAGTGTGGGAGGAAACCGGAGGTCTCGGAGAAAACCCACGCAGGTCACGGGGAGAACGTGCAAACTCCGTACAGACAGCACCGGTAGTTGGGAGCGAACCCAGGTCTCCAGCGTTGCATTCGTTGTAAGGCAGCAACTCTACCGCTGCGCCACCGTGACAAAGATGGCGGATGTGCGGGAGAGGGCGCCGTCTGTGTATGGCAGCCTGCCCGCTGTCCGTCTCGACACCTTTCTTTATTTTATTTTATTTTAAGTCATGTTAAAAAATGTTAGTGGAGGTCTTCTATGTGGTGTGTGGGGGGGGGGGGGGGGGAACTTTATTCTTAGTCCCCTACCTGGTCGGAGAGGCAGCATCCCTCTGTGCTGCTTCTTCGCCCCGTCCTCGCGGCCTACCACCGAAAGTGGAGCGGCGTTTTCCTGTCGGGACCGACTGGGACACAGCTTCGGCGACGGTGGCGCAGCGCTGGGATACCAACAAGGAGCGGGCGATGCCTACCGGGTCGCCGTGCGGTAAGCACCGGAGCGCTTTGGTCGCCGACTCCCAGCATCGTGGAGCTGTGGCTGCGGGCGTCCGGCCACGGGCGGCGCTGGATTTGGAGCGCCGCAGAGCCAGGGTTCGAGTTCGCCGGGGTCGGAGCTCCAACCGGCGCGGCCTGAGGACTACGAGTGCCCCGGTCCCCAGGGAGGAGGCAGCCGCTCCAGACTTTTCCAAGCCGCTGAGGAATGTTTCACCCGACGCCGGAGTTCCATCTTTAAGGCGAGAGGGCCCTGAAAATCATCGGACTGGCTGCACGGCCACAGATGGGCCCCGACCTCGGGTGTTTCACAGAGGAAGAGGACTTAACTTTCTGGTGCCTTTCCCCCACAGTGGAAATGTTTTGATTCTGCTGTGGGGGGACGTTTGTGTTGAACTCTATAATATGTTGTGTCCATTTTTATTCATTTTTTTTTAAACCTTTTTCTATGGTTTGCAATGGAACTTATTATTTAAATTATGTGAAGCACTTTGGGGTCAATGCAAGTTGACTTAAAATGTGCTATATAAATAAAGTTTACTTACTAAAGTTTACTTACTTACTGCCGTGTAGGTTTATAGGTTAATTGACTTGGTATATACTGTATGTGAATGGGCTTGGTATATATATAGAGGAGGTATATATATGTGAGGTTGTACGTTCTCCCCGTGACCTGTGTGGGTTTTCTCCGAGATCTTTGGTTTCCTCCCACACTCCAAAGAGGTTTGAAGGTTAATTGGCTTGGTATAAAATATAAAATATTGTCCCTTGTATGTGTGTAGGATAGTGTTGGTGTGCTGTGATCGCTGGTCAGCGCGGACCCAGAGGGCCGAAGGGTCTGCATCCATGCTGTGTCTCTTAATTAAACTAAACGAAGCCAAACCCTCATCGGTCTGAAGAAGCGTCTCGACCTGAAACGTCACCCATTCCGTCTCTCCAGAGGTGCTGCCTGTCCCGCTGAGTTACTCCAGCATTTTGTGTCTATCTTCGGTCTAAAGTTCTCTTTCCCTCCAGCCTTGCTCTTCACAATTGTCGTCATCGCCTGCTCCGTCCTCTTCCATACTCTGGTCTTCGGGGAATGAGCTGGGGCCGGGCTCGACGGCTCCCTCTACAGGCTGCGACCCACTGGGATCCTCCTGCATTCACATATGGCAACAAATATTCCCCATGAGGATGAGGGGGCATCTTATTGAGGTGTATAAAATCATGAGAGGAATAGATGCACAGAGTCTCTTGCCCAGAGTAGGGGAATCGAGGACCAGAGGACAGAGGTTTAAGGTGAAGGGGAAAAGTATTTAATAGGAATCCGAGGGGTAACTTTTTCACACAAAGGGTGGTAGGTGTATGGAACAAGCTGTCAGAGGAGGTAGTTGAGGCTGTGACTATCTATTTAAGAAACAGTTAGACAGGTACATAGATAAGACAGGTTTGGAGGGATATAGGCCAAACGCAGGCAAGTGGGACGAGTGTAGCTGGGACATTGTTGGCTGGTGTGGGCAAGTTGGGCCGAAGGGCCTGTTTCCACACTGTATCACTCTATGACTCTATGACTCTATACTTGGAAATTAGTCTACTGTACACAGTGACAAAGAGCAGCTTGTGAGCTCAAGGTTACAACTGATAGGAGCCCAGACAGGACTGGGAACAACGATACCTTCACAGTGCGAGGGTGCTGGATACATCCTAATCACCCTATATAGATAAGGAAGCCTGTTTTGCCACAGTGTGTCCTGTATAGAAACTGTTAGTTGAATGTACAGTATCTTTTGTCTTCTAGCCATTCAGTCTTTCAATCTTTTAGTTGCAACTCCACAGTTTCTTTGCTTTGTTAGTTATGAGATGTTCGGTTTTCTGTTAGAGTTACACTATGACTCTGGGGTGGAAGATTGCAACCTTCACGTGGTCCGCCCTGTTTCGACTAATGCAATCAACTAGACGTGCACAAACAGAAGATCAAATAGAACAAGTTGTCCTACAACTTTAAGCTGTGGATGCCACACGAAAGAAGAAGACTATGACTCTGTAACGCTAAATGTTTTACGTGGCACAGCTGTCACGTGAGAGGGGACAAATTTTCAGGAGATGTGCGGGGCAAGGCTTCGTTTTATGCAGAGGGTGGTGGGTGCCTGGAACGTGCTGCCAGGGGTGGTGGTGGAGGCATATACGATAGTGGTGTTTAAGAGGCTTTTGGATCGGAACATGGATATGCAGGGGATGGATGGATTTGGGTTATGCATAAGGTCATAAGGGATGGTAGTATTAGGCCATTTGGCCCATTGTCTACTACACCATTCAATCATGGCTGATCTATCTCTCCCTCCTAACCCCATTCTCCTGCCTTCTCCCCGTAAACCCTGACACCCGTTCTAATCAAGAATCTATCTAACTCTGCCTTCAAAATATCCACTGACTACCCCACATCCACTCTATCCGGGGCTTTCACTATTCTGTACGTTTTAATGAGGGCACCCCTCATCCTTCTAAACTCTGTACAGGCAGATAAGATTAGTTTAACTTGGCATCATGTTCCGCATAAACATTGTGGGCCGAAGGGCCTGTTCCTGTGCTGTTCTGGGTTCTGTGCTCCTGTTGCCTCTCATGTCCCAAAAGCGTGTGGGTTATTAGATTCATTGTTGCCTATAAATTCCCTCTGGTGTGTCTGCTGGTGGTAGAATTTGGAACCAGTTAACCGGAGAGTGAGCAGAATATTATCAAATCAGTGGACACAAAATTCTGGAGTAACTCAGCGGGTGAGGCAGAATTTCTGGAGAGAAGGAATGGGTGAGGTTTCGGGTCGAGACCCTTCTTCAGACTGATGTCAGGGGAGGGGGTAGGACAAGGATAGATGTAGTCGGAGACAGTAAGACTAGTGGGAGAACTGGGAAGGGAAAGGGATGGAGAGAGAGGGAAAGCAAGGGCTATTTGAAGACAGAGAAGTCAATGTTCATACCGCTGGGGTGTAAACTGCCCAAGCAAAATATGAGGTGCTGCTCCTCCAATTGGCGCTGGGCCACACTCTGACAATGGAGGAGGCCCAGGACAGAAAGGTCAGATTGGGAATGGGAGGGGGAGTTGAAGTGTTGAGCCAGCGGGAGATCAGGTAGGTTAAGGCGGACTGAGCGGAGGTGTTCAGCGAAACGATCTCCGAGCCTGCGCTTGGTCTCGCCGATATAGAGAAGTTGACACCTGGAACAGCAGATACAGTAGATGAGGTTGGAGGAGGTGCAAGTGAGCCTCTGTCTCATCTGGAAAGACTGTCGGGGTCCTTGGACGGAGTCGAGGGGGGAGGTAAAGGGACAGGTGTTGCATCTCCTGCGGTTGCAGGGGAAAGTACCTGGGGAGGTCATTGTTGGATCGCTGTACAACGGCTAGCAGGGCCTCAGTGGGCTGAAGGGCCATGTATGACTCTATCTGTAACTCTCCCCATGCCCCAGCCCCTCTGCTTCAAGCATGTTTTCGACTTCACTTTTAGACTTTAGACATACAGCATAGAACTTAGAATATGAAACGCAAATCATGGAACATGGAACATAGAGCAGGGTCTCGACCCGAAACGT
Source organism: Amblyraja radiata (assembly GCF_010909765.2). Lineage (NCBI taxonomy): Eukaryota > Metazoa > Chordata > Chondrichthyes > Rajiformes > Rajidae > Amblyraja > Amblyraja radiata. Next base: position 8,300,190 of record NC_045960.1, read on the forward strand.
CACCCATTCCTTCTCTCCAGAGATGCCGCCTGTCCTGCTGAGTTACTCCAGCATTTTGTGTCTATCTTCGGTTTAAACCAGCATCTGCAGTTCCTTCCGACACATAGAACAGTACAATACAGGAATGGGCCCTTCGTCCCACAAAGTCTGTGCCGAACATGATGCCAACTGGTAGCACTATCCTATACGCAAGAAAGGACAATTTACATTTTCTTTTACAAAAGCCGATTAACTTACAAACCCGCACGTCTGTGGCGTGTGGGAGGAACCCGGAGCTCCTGGAGGAAACCCACGCAGTCACGGGGAGAATGTATGCGTACAAACTCCGTACAGAGTCAGGATGGAACCCGGGTCTCTGGCCCTGTGAGGCAGCAACTCTACCGCTACGCCATCGTGCCGGATGTGTTTTGAATGGAATAGTTATCTTGTACAACCTCAGTTATCTATATGCTGCTTGTTGGTTATTTGGCTCTGGATTGTAACGTTCCCTGTGGCGTCTGTCTTCCATATCACTCCCTCTAAACCTTCACTAATTGTCAGCTGCACAGGGGGAAGTTTCCCGCTTGTTCATCAATAATGCCTTCAGCTTTGATCAGCTAGCCACTCACCTTTTGCCACTCACATGAGCGTTTGACGGCACTGGGCCAGTACTCGCTAGCGTTTAGAAAGAGGAGGGGGGACCTCATTAAAACCTGCCGAATAGTGAAAGGCCTGGATAGGGTGGATGTTGAGAGGATGTTTCCACTGTTCATAGACTCGTAGAGTGATACAGTGTGCAAACAGGCCCATCAGCCCAACTTGCCCACACCGGCCAACAATGTCCCAGCTACACTAGTCCCACCTGCCTGCACTTGGTCCATATCCCTCCAAACCTGTCCTATCCGTGTACTTGTCTGACTGTGTCTTAAACTTTGGGATAGTTCCAGCCTCAACTACCTCCTCTGACAGCTTGTTCCATACACCCACCACCCTTTGTGTGGAAAAGTTACCCCTCAGATTGCTATTAAATCATAGAAACATAGAAACTTAGAAAATAGGTGCAGTAGGCCATTCGGCCCTTCGAGCCTGCACTGCCATTCAATATGATCATGGCTGATCATCCAACTCAGTATCCTGTACCTGCCTTCTCTCCATACCCCCTGATCCCTTTAGCCACAAGGGCCACATCTAACTCCTCTTAAATAAAGCCAATGAACTGGCCTCAACTACCTTCTGTGGCAAATCTTTTCACCTTCACCTTAAACCTATGTCCTCTGGTCCTCGATTCCCCTACTCTGGGCAAGAGATTCTGTACATCTACCCGATCTATTCCTCTCATGATTTTATACACCTCTATAAGATCACCCCTCATCCTCCTGTGCTTCGTGGAATAAAGTCCCAGCCTACTAAATCTCTCCCTATAGCTCAGAACATCTAGTCCTGGCAACATCCTCGTAAATCTTCTCTGCGCCCTTTCAAGCTTGACAATATCTTTCCTATAACATGGTGTTAAATTCCATTAGTTCTGTGTGTTAATTTCCATGAGTGGGAGAGTCTAGGACTAGAGGTCACAGCCTCAGAATTAAAGGACGTTCCTTTAAGAAGAAGAATATAGGTGGTTGAGCTTCACCTCGGTGGTAATAATAATAATACATTTTATTTATGGGCGCCTTTCAAGAGTCTCAAGGACACCTTACAAAAATTGAGCATGTAGAGGAAAAACATGTAAGGGGAATGAAATAAATAGTAGAGACATGACTAGTACACAAAGTAAAGACAGAATTCAATTCAAAACACAATATGAGGCAATTAATGCACAGATGAAAAGGGAGGGGGACGTGGGGCTAAGGATAGGCAGAGGTGAAGAGATGGGTCTTGAGGCGGGACTGGAAGATGGTGAGGGACACGGAATTGCGGATCAGTTGGGGGAGGGAGTTCCAGAGCCTGGGAGCTGCCCTGGAGAAGGCTCTGTCCCCAAAACTGCGGAGGTTGGACTTGTGGATGGAGAGGAGACCGGCTGATGTGGATCTGAGGGACCGTGAGGGTTGGTAGAGGGAGAGGAGGTCAGTGAGATATGGGGGGGCCAGATGGTGGAGGGCTTTGTAGGTGAGGACCAGGATTTTGTAGTTGATCCGGTGGGAGATGGGTAGCCAGTGAAGTTGTTTGAGGACTGGAGTGATGTGATGCCAGGATTTGGTGTGGGTGATGAGTCGGGCGGCTGCGTTCTGGACCAGTTGGAGTTGGTTGATGTAGGTGGAGCTGATGCCAAGGAGAAGTGAGTTGCAATAGTCCAGTCGGGAGGAGATGAAGGCATGGATGAGTCTTTCAGCAGCGGGAGGTGTGAGAGAGGGTCCGAGTTTGGCGATGTTGCGGAGATGAAAGAAGGAGGTTTTAATGACATGGCGGATGTGAGGTTCAAGGGAGAGGGTGGAATCAAAGATCACGCCAAGGTTGCGGACCTGGGGAGATGGGGAGACAGTGGTGCCGTCGATGGTGAGAGTGGGGTTATTGATTTTGCTGAGTGTGGCTTTGGAGCCTATGAGGAGGAATTCTGTCTTATCGCTGTTGAGTTTGAGGAAGTTATGTTGCATCCAGGTTTTTATAGCTGACAAACAGGAGTTGATATGGGAGAGGGGGGGTTGTGGGGGGATTTGGTGCCGAGGTAGATCTGGGTGTCATCGGCGTAACAGTGGAAGTCCAGATTGAAGTGGCGGAGTATCTGACCAAGGGGGAGGATGTAAATGATGAAGAGGAGGGGGCCGAGTACGGAGCCTTGGGGAACGCCTTGAGTGACTGTGGCTGTAGCAGAGGTGTGGTTGTGGAGAGAGATGAAGTGGGATCTGTTGGAAAGGTAGGAACGGAGCCAGCTGAGTGCAGAGCCTTCAATGCCGAGGTCTTTGAGTCTGGTGAGCAGGATGTTATGGTAGGGAAGTTATTGAAGAGGATTCTTTGGAAGAGAATTTAGTTCTTTCTTTAAAGATACTGTGCGAAAACAGGCCCTTCAGCCCACCGAGCCCAATGATAACCCATACATCCGTACGCTAGCTCTGTCCTAGGGGCAGTTTACAGAAGATAATTAACCTAATTCCTGCATGTCTTAGGGATGTGGGAGGGAAGCGGAGCACTGGGAGAAAACCCACGCGTTCATGGGGGGGAACGTGCAGACTCCGTACAGACAGCACCCTTAGTCAGGATGGAATCCGGGTTTCCGTCGCTGTGAGGCACCAGCTCTACCGCTGCGCCACCATGCTGACCTACCTGGAAGAGAACGGGTTACTGACAGACAGTCAGCATTGCTTTATTCATGGAAGATAGACACAAAATGCTGGAGTAACTCAGCGGGTGAGGCAGCATCTCTGGAGAGAAGGAATGGATGACGTTTTGGGTCGAGACCCTTCTTCAGACCTTTGGGCAGATCATATCTCACTAACTTGATAGAGTCTTTTGAGGAATTGATGAAGGTGATTGATTATGGTAAGTGTGATTGATATGCGAGCTTATTGATGAGGGCACGATTGATGTGGTCGAATGTTGGCTATGTAGATATTAATCAGGCTTTGATAAAGTCCCTCATGGTAGGGTGATCCAGCGGGTTAAGTTGCATGTCATCCGTGGTGGCTTAAACTCATAGTAGATACGGGGTTGTGATGGTTTCAAAGGTTTCAAAGCTCTTTTATTGTCACGTGTACCAATTAAGGTACCGTGATATTCGTATTACCATATAGCCGTACTAAAAAAAAGCAACAAGACACACAATTACATAAATGTTAACATAAACATCCACCACAGTGGATTCCCCACATTCCTCAATGTGATGGAAGGGAATATATGTTCATATCTTCTTCCCTCATTTTTCTCCCGCGTTTGGGGCGGTCAAACCATCCGTCGGGGCGGTTGAAGCCCCCGCGTCGGGGCGATCGAAGACCCCGCGTTGGGGCTGTCGAAACTCCCGCGGTGTGGAACTCCCAAAGTCAGCTCCACAATGTCAAAGTCTGCAGGCTCCAGCGGTTGGAGCTCCGAGGTCAATCCTCGACAGGGACCGCGAGCTCCACCATCTTGTACCCAGGCTCCCGCGGTTGGATGTCCTGAAGTCGGTCTCCGGCAAAGGCCGCCAGCCCCTCGATGTTAGGTCGCAGTGCGGACAGACATACGATACGGAAATCTCCGTCGAGGTAAGAGATTTTAAAAACATTCCACAACTCCCCACCACCGCCCACATAAAACAGGCTGAAGAACGCTAGAAACATACGTTTAACACATACTAAATAAACCACAGAGAAGGAAGGGACAGACAGACTGTTGGCGAAGCAGCCATTGCTGGTAAGGTTGTTATTCTTGCTGGAGGTCTGTAATCAGTGGTGTTCCACAGGTATCTGTGCTAGGACATCATTTGCTTGTGTTTATATAAACATCTTGGATGAAAATATATACGGGTTGGTTAGAAGGTTCGCGGGTGACACCAAAATCTGGGCGGCATGGTGGCGCAGAAATAGACCTACAGCTTTACAGCGACAGAGACCCGGGTTCGATCCTGACTACGGGTGCTGTCTGTACGGAGTTTGTACGTTCTCCCCGTGACCTGCGTGGGTTTTCTCCGGGTGCTCCAGTTTCCTCCCACACTTCCAAGACGTACAGGTATGTAGGTTAATTGGCTTGGTATAAATGTAAATTGTCCCTAGTGTGTGTAACATAGTGTTAATGTGCGGGGATCGCTGGTCAGCGCGGACTCGGGTGGCCGGAGTGCCTGTTTCCGCGCTGTATCTATAAACTAAACCAAAATTGGCAGTGCTGCAGATAGCGGGGAAGGCTGTTAAAGTATTCATGGGGATTTTTCATAAGGTCATAAGTGATAAGAGCAGAATTAGGCCATTCGGCCCATCAAGTGTACTCTGCTGTTCAATCATGGCTGATCTATCTCTCCCTCCTAACCCCATTCTCCTGCCTTCTCCCCATAACCCCTGACACTCGTACTACTCAAGAATCTATCTATCTCTGCCTTAAATATATGCATTGACGGCCTCCGCAGCCTTCTGTGGCAAATAATCCTACAGATTCACCACCCTCTGGCTAAATAAAATTTTCCTCATCTCCTTCCCAAAAGAACGTCCTTTAATTCTGAGGCTGTGACCTCTAGTCCAAGACTCTCCAACTAGTGGAAACATCCTCTCCACATCCACTCTAACCAGGCCTTTCACTATTCTGGATGTTTCAATGAAGTCCCCCCCTCAACCTTGTAAACTCCAGTGAGTACAGGCCCAGTGCCGACAAATGCTCATCATATGTTAACCCAACTCATTCCTGGGATCATTCTTGTAAACCTCCTCTGGACCCTCTCCAGAGCCAGCAAATCCTTTCTCAGATATGGTGCCCAGAATTGCTCACAGTACTCCAAATGCGGCCTGACCAGCACCTTATAGAGCCTCAGCATTACATCCCTGGGATTTCCGTGGGCATAGAAATAGCAGACAGAGTTTAATCCAGCTGATGAATAACTCTGGATGGACATAAAGTGCTGGAGTAACTCAACGGGTCAGGCAGCATTGGAGAAAAAGGATGTCTGACGTTCTGAGGGGAGGAAACTGGAGGTAAGAAAAGGCCAGAGCAAATCGAGGCCGGCAACAGATAACCAAGGAAGGGTGGAGTCCATAAGGGCCTATTGTTGGCTGGGGTAGAGGTGGTAGTGGGAGTGATACAGTGTTGCGAACAGTGGAACTAGCAGGATGACTAGTGTGGGGGTGGGGAGGTGGTTTGTAATAGGCGTCAGTCATCAATAGGCTTGTAATAGTGTAGGAAGGAACTACAGATGCTGGTTTAAACCAACGATAGACACAAAATCCTGGAGTAACTCAGCTGGACAGATGGCATCTCTGGAGGGAAGGAATGGGCGATGTTTCAGGTCGAGACCGAAGAAGGGTCTCGACCCGAAACATCACCCATTCCTTCTCTCCAGGTGATGCTGCCTGTCCCGCTGAGTTACTCCAGCTTTTTGTGCCTATTGTTTTTAAAAGACCATGTTTTTGCCAGCTCACTGATCATGTTGTACGACAGAGATCATGAATGTCAAATAAATCAGGTTCTGGTCACCCCATTACAAGAAGTGCCTGGAGGCTTTGGTACAGATGAGGTTTAGATAGATTGGCACATAAGTCATCTGGTATGCTTGCCTTCATAGGTGGGGCATTGAGTACTAGAGTCAGGAAGTCATGATGCACTTTCCTTGGACTTTGGTTAGGCTGCATTTGGAGTATTGCGTGCAGTTCTGATCATTCCAAAACAAGAAGTGTGTGGAGGCTTGGGAAAGGGTGCCAAGGAGGTTTACCAAGATGATGCCTGGATTAGAGGGGTATTGGCTACAAGGAGATCTTAGATAGTCTTGGTGCGCATGAAGGAACTGCAGATGCTGGTTTACACCAAAGATAGACACAAAATGCTGGAGTAACTCAGCGGGACGAGCAGCATCTCTGGAGAGATGGAATGGGTGATGTATGCCAAAGATAGGCACAAAATACTGGTCTGAAGATGGGTCTCGACCAGAAACGTCACACATTCCTTCTCTCTAGGTGATACCGCCTGTCCCGTTGAGTTACTCCAGCATTTTATGTCTATCTTTGGTTAGACTTGGATTCTTTTCTCTGGTGTGTTCGATGTTGGGGGGCAGATCTGATAGAAGGTTTTGGTTATTCATCGCAGAATGGGAATAACGAAGATTAGAGGACATTGTTTTAAGATGAGATGTGCAGGGATAGGTTTGTCACACAGAGGTTAGTGGTGTGATGGTGGAGGTAGATACGATAGTGGTGCTTAAGACGTTTTTGGATAGGCACACCACCGCTGAAGATAGGCAGCCCCGCCAACAATCTCTGTTTTTTCGTCTTTCTTTTTTATTTTTAGTGTGTGTTAAAATTTTGTGTAGATGTTCTCCAGTTTGTTTTATGTGGGAGGAGGGGGTCGGGGGTCGGGGGAAACTTGTTTTCCGTTTCTTACCTGGCCGGAGATGCAATTGTTTTCCGGATCGTATTCTCCGGTTGCTCTGCGGCCTACCATCGATGGAGCTGGAGGCCGCCTCGGACTGGCTTTGGGCCCCACCGCGGGGGGCGCGGACTTAACATCGGTACCGATTCCTTGCCTGAGATCGCTCCAAACGTGGCCTGCGGACTTTACCATCAAGAGCTCGCAGTCTCGGGAGATGCAGAGTCCGGGAAGCTTCAACGACGTATAGGCTCGGCCAGCCCGGACCCGGGGTCCGATCGCTGGCGCGGGGGAGCTGACATCCCCTCCGATGCAGGAGTTGCTCGCCTGGATGCGGAGGGCCCAAACGCCACCGGCTACAGGAGTCAAGATCGTCCCCCCGTCAACGGAGGGCTCCAGGCCCCCGACCGCGGGAGCGCAAAGGGAAAAGACACATTTATTTTTGCAGTGAGGAATGTGGAGGAGTCACTGTGGTGGATGTTCATGTTAAAATGTGTTTTGTGTGTTCCGTTGCTTTTTATGACTGACTTGGCAAATGAAATTCCTCGTATGTTGCAAAATATACTTGGCTAATAAAGTATTATAGTGATTGTGATTGTGATAAGGGGTATAGACCATGCGCAGGCCGATGACCAACATTCTTTGCATCATGTTCGACATGGACATTGTGGGCTGAAGGGCCTGTTCCTGTGCTGTACTGTTCTATGTTCTGAGTTTACCAGAATGATGCCTGGAGTCAGGGGCGTATGCTACAGCTGGAGGATGGGAACAGACTTGGGTGGTTTTCCCCGGAACGCCGGAGATTGCCGGGAGTCTTGATATAAAATGCCGAGAAGCATCGAAGGAATAGACACAGAACCTTTTTCCCAAGATGGAGAAGTCAAAGACTGGAGGTCAAAGACTTTAAGGTGCGAGGCGCAAAGTTTAAAGGAGATGCCCCGGAGAGTGGTGGGTGCCTACAACATACGTTCTGCCCGTGACCCGCGTGGGTTTTCTCCGAGATCTATGGTTTCCTCCCACACTCCAAAGACGTGTAGGTTTGCAGGTTAATTGGCTTGGAGTATGTGTAAAAAATGCCCCTAGTGTGTGCAGGATAGTGCTGATGTGCGGGGATCGCTGGTCGGCACAGACTCAGTGGGCCGAAGGGCCTGTTTCCACGCAGTATCGCTAAACTAAAACTAAACTAAACTCCTGGAGGTTCCGCACCTTCTCCTGTGAATTAACATTAGCAAATTTGCAGATGACACAAAGCTGGGTGGCAGTGTGAACTGTGAGGAGGATGTTATGAGAATACAGGGTGACTTGGACAGGTTGGGTGAGTGGGCAGATGCATGGCAGATGAAGTTCAATGCAGATAAATGTGAGGTTATCCACTTTTAGTGCTATCTAAATGGCGTCAAGTTGGCAAAAGGGGAAGTACAACGGGATCTGGGGGTCCTTGTACATCAGTCTATGAAAGTATGCATGCAGGTACAGCAGGCAGTGAAGAAAGCGAATGGCATGTGGCCTTTATAACAAGAGGAATCGAATATAGGAGCAAATAGGTCCTTCTGCAGTTGTACAGAGCCCTAATGAGACCACACCTGGAGTATTGTGTACAGTTTTGGTCCCCTAATTTGAGGAAGGACATTCTTGCTATTGAGGTAGTGCAGCATTGGTTTACAAGGTTAATTCCCGGGATGGCGGGACTGTCATATGCTGAGAGAATGGAGCAGCTGGGCTTGTACACTCTGGAGTTTTGAAGGACGAGAGAAAATCTCATTGAAACATATATGATTGTTAAGGGCTTGGACACGCTAGATGCAGGAAACATGTTCCCGATGTTGGGGTAGTCCAGAACCAGGGGCCACAGTTTAGGAATAAGGAGTAAGCCATTTAGAACAGATACTTTTTCTCACAGAGAGTGGTGAGTCTGTGGAATTCACTGCCTCAGTGGAGGCGGGTTCTATGGATGCTTTCAAGAGAGAGCTAGATAGGGCTCTTAAAGATAGCGGAGTCAGGGGATATGGGGAGAAGGCAGGAACGGGGTACTGATTGGGGAAGATCAGCCATGATCACATTGAATGGCGGCGCTGGCTCGAAGGGCCGAATGGCCTACTCCTGCACCTATTGTCTATTGTCTATTGTCTAAGAGCAACTTCTCTGCCTCTTCCTTAATTCCAAATCTCATTCCACCTTTGCAACACTTGCATTATCATCACATTTGCTTTTAAGTCCTTTGTGTGGTTCGAGCACTCTCTGTTTTTATTTCAGCTTTCCAATATTTGCAAGGTTTTTATTTGGTCTCAATCTCTGGAGATTAGATTTCATTTCCTTCCACGCAGGCTGCTTCAAAAGAAGTGGTTTACAATCATTCCTCGCTTCCCCGGGCATTGATCTTGATCATATTTTACAGATGCAATATAAAGCTCAGCTTACGGACTGGCACCGACGCAGATCCAGGTCGGCTTGGCTGTTATTTCCAAGGCAGAGAGCTGACAATCTCGCACAACGGCCTCAGGGGGGGACCTCATTGAAACGTGCAGAGTAGTGAAAGGCTTGGATAGAGTGGATGCAGAGAGGATGTTTCCACTAGTAGGAGCGTCTAGAACTAGAGGTCACAGCCTCAGAATTAAAGGACGTTGTTTTAGGAAGGAGATGAGGGGGGATTTCTTTAGTGAGAGGGTGGTGAACCTGTGGAATTCTTTAAATAATAATAATAATGGATGGGATTTATATAGCGCCTTTCTAATACTCAAGGCGCTTTACATCGCATTATTCATTCACTCCTCAGTCACACTCGGTGGTGGTAAGCTACTTCTGTAGCCACAGCTGCCCTGGGGCAGACTGACGGAAGCGTGGCTGCCAATCTGCGCCTACGGCCCCTCCGACCACCACCAATCACTCACACACATTCACACACAGGCAAAGGTGGGTGAAGTGTCTTGCCCAAGGACACAACGACAGTATGCACTCCAAGCGGGATTCGAACCGGCTACCTTCCGGTCGCCAGCCGAACACTTAGCCCATTGTGCTATCTGTCGTCCCTGAACCTTTACCACAGAAGGCTGTGGAGGCCAAGTCAGTGGAAATTTTTAAGGCAGAGATAGATAGATTTTTGATTAGTACAGGTGTCAGGGGTTATGGGGAGAAGGCAGGAGAATGGGGTTAGGAGGGAGAGATAGATCAGCCATGATTGAATGGTGGAAAAGACTTGATGGGCCGAATGGCTTAATTCTGCTCCTATCACTTATGACCTTATGAACCTCACTTTAGACAAGATATGAAGAGTCCATGCTGGCCATTGATCACCCATTCACACTAGTTCCATGTTATCCCACTTCTCATCCAGTATGGTCAGTACGGACTCGGTGTATCTCTAAAACAGAGTAAAGGATGGTGTTACTCCTTTCCTGCTTGTAGACGTGTGTAATTGTTCAACTCCGGTTCTGGACATGAAAGATCCAGTAGCTACGCAACCTCCACTCTCCCCACAGGGTGGAAAGCCCACCAATCCACTGACACGGTGGAGCAGCGGTAGAGTTGCTGCCACACAGCGCCAGAGACACGTTTTTGATCTTGACTACGGGTGCTGTCTGTATGGACTTTGTACAATGGGGTTAGGGTGGAGAGATAGATCAGCCATGATTGAATGGCAGAGTAGACATGATGGGCCGAATGGCCTAATTCTACTCCTATTCTGATGACCTTATGACCTTATGCTCCCCGTGACCTGCGTGGGTTTTCTCCGGGTGCTCCGGTTTTCTCCCACACTCCCAAGACATGCGGGTTTGCAGGCTAATTGGCTTCAGTAAATTGTAAATAGTCCCTTCTCCATGGATTGTCACCTTGTCGTGGTGGAGAAGCTTGTGTGGTCCTGAGATCCTGAGAGCGATACCGTCTGGAGCTATGCTCCTGGTAGGGCCACCCATGGCGGTAAGGTCAAGGGAGAGATATCTGACAAAGAGCAATCCAACCAAGACCTCAACGGTGGAACAGGCGGAGGACGATGGCTGACCTTAGTGGAGCGTCACAACGGCTGGGAAGGCGGATGAAGGCTGCAGCAAAAAAGGGTCTCCGGTCGTCTTGGACTCCATGCCACTGGATCCTGACCCAGATCTGTCAAGGACCGTGTGGTGGCTGTCTGTGCACCAGTCTCCCCACGTTAAACAAAGTCACGCACTGGCGTCCTCCAACCCTGGAGACACCCATGTTCAGCTATATCTAGGTATGTTGCAAAGCCTACCTGAAGCGTCGTTGAAAATCTGTCGCTGCGGGTGTGCGCGATTTTGGCGCCGTTTAGAGGGGGGCGGGTTTAAAACGCGATTTTCTCTAGGCTGTTCAAATCGAAGATGTTCAGCCTAGTTAATTATTAACGAAAAATCGCTGGAAGACCCCGTCGCAAAAGCTATTATTAGTTTTAAAGGCCTCGTATAATAGTTATAGTAGTTTAAAAATCAATCTCTAAACCCGCGACCGCCAGCAACCGCAGGGTCTCATAAAGCAAACCACAGAAGGTAGGCTGTATATTTTTACATTAAAAAGGGCTTCTAAAGAACCCTTTATACAAAGTTTAATATTGCGAGTAGCTCATTTTGGGCCCATTATATCCCGCAGTATTTTTCTCGGCATTTGAGGGTACAAATCTACCGCAATGTGAACGTTCTAAACCAGCGCGTTCCACAGGATCCCACTGGAAAGCTGATTTAAATGGGCATTTATTTACAGCAATTGAACACTGAATTCCTTCCATTTGGCCTATAAATTAATGTAAATGAGATTTAAAAATCATGTTTTATTGTGAATTATTTGTGAATATTATTTGGACATTTAGGCTATTAAAAAATGTTAATCATTTATTAAGAAATGGATAGATGTTTAGATCTAGTAATTGAAGTCTGAAATTAGCTACAATTAGGTAACTAACTAATTATATGCTTTAATTTCAGGTCATCCAAGTAAGATTATTTTATATTTGTTTCAGAATGCTTCAATCTATGATAACTGAAAATTTCATTCAGTTCTCTTAATTTTTAAGAAAGTTATGGACTTTTGACTGTTCACGATCACAGCTTTTTTGTTATGTCCATAGAAAATCAATAGGGAACAAGATGCTCATTTCCGAGTATGAAAATGGCCATAACTTTTTAAATACTTGAGATATGAAAGTGAATTAGGTGTCAAATTAAACTTATTTTTATGCTTTATCTGATGGGATAAATTACAGACTTGATTTTTAAAATCTCAAAATTTTGTAACATTGCTACTATATCCGAAGGGGGCCTAAGACTAAAAATATAGAACAGTGTTATGCCCCTGTCCCACTTAGGAAACCTGAACGGAAACCTCTGGAGAATTTGCGCCCCACCGAAGGTTTCCGTGCGGTTCCCGGAGGTTCTTAGAGTTTTTGTCAGTCTCCCTACCTGCTTCCACTACCTGCAACCTCCGGCAACCACCTGCAACCTCCGGGAACCGCACGGAAATCTTGGGTTTCCGTTCAGGTTTCCTAAGTGGGACGGGCATTAGTGTGCGGGGATCGCTGGTCGGCGTGGACTCGGTGGGACAAAGCTGTTTCCACGCTGTATCACTAAACTAAATTAAACTAAACGTCATTGATTGATACCTTATTATCACATGCGACATGCTCTAAAGTCTAAAGTCCAAAGTCAGTAATGACGACTCTGGGGAATCAGGGCCCAAAAGAAACATCCGATCTTTTCTAACCATCACTCTGCCACCACAGATGCTGCCTGACCCGCTGAGTCTCTCCTGCTGTTTGCCTCCAGATGCCAGTGTCTGCAGTTCCTTTTATCTCCGATTTCCTCCTCTCTCTCTCGAGGGGACCATGTATTTTGATGTTGAAAATCTAATCTCCCAACATTACCGTCACACAGCTGAAGCCAAAGGAAATACTGCATCAAAGGGCTGCATGTTTAGCTGCTTCAAAGGTTAAAATGCGTTTGAAATGCAAGTACCGCTTCATAGCTGTGAAGAGAAGACTACAATTTAACATGCAATCTCACTTGTGGACATAAGTTCCGACTGTCCTTTGTCAATTATACCCACCCCATGGATAAGTGTACCAATCATTCTGCTTCATTCTCGACGATAAATGGAATCAAGAACACACAACAATACAGAAGATAGACACAAAGTGCTGGAGTTATTCAGCGGGTCAGGTAGCATCTCTGGAGGGAAAGAACGGGTGACGTTTCAGGTCGAGACCCCTCCACACTGAGAGTCGGGGGAAAGGGAAACGAGAGATTTTGACGGTGATGTAGACATATATAGAACAAATGAATGAAAGATATGCAACAAAGTAATGATGATAAAGGAAACAGGCCATTGTTAGCTACAGTATGGGATAGGTGAAAACGAGTTACAGACAATGAGACTCAACAAAACGACTTTGAAGCCGGTATGACTTGGATGGGGGAGGGATGGAGAGAGAGGGGATGCAAAGGTTACTTGAAGTTAGAGAAGTTACTCTGTTAGGTGAGAATGAGTACAGACATCGTTGGACAATGAGATGGTTGGACAAAGGCCAGAGGTGAAAAGGGGACGAAAGGGTGACAGTGAAATGTAAAGGCAGATGGCGGGATGTTGATGGAAGGTGGTGAGAGGGGCGAGAGTCTTAGAGAATGGTGTTTAAGAAGGAACTGCAGATGCTGGAAAATCGAAGGTACACAAAAATGCTGGAGAAACTCAGCGGGTGCAGCAGCGTCTATGGAGCGAAGGAAATAGGCAACGTTTAGGGTTTCGGCCCGAAATGTTGCCTATTTCCTTCGCTCCATAGATGCTGCTGCACCCGCTGAATTTCTCCAGCATTTTTGTGTATATAGGAGAATGGTGTTGGGTGCGACACAGTGGCACAGTGGCAGAGTTGCTGCCTCACAGCACCAGGAACCCGTGAAAACACGAACAACTACGGTGGGCCGAAGGGCCTGATTCCACGCTGTATCTCTAAACTAAACCAGATTGTGCTGTCTGCACAGAGTTTGCATGTTCTCCCTGTGACCATGTGAATTTCCTCCGGGTGCTCCGGTTTCCTCCCACATCCCAAAGACGTACAAGTTTTGTGGAATTTTTGGGTATCGTGGAATTTTTGGCGGTGGCGCGACTCACCTACTCTGTCTTTTTTTATTTTTTGTCTAGTTCAATGTAGTTGTTCGTGTTTTTTTAATGGTGTTTTTAACTGTGTATATGTGGGGGGCGGGGGGGGAGGGGGAAACTTAAAAAAAATCTCTTCCCTGCACGGGAGACCCGACCTTTTCCCTGTCGGGTCTCCGTTGTCATTGGGGCCTAACACCGTGGAGCGGCCTCCAGCCGGAACGACCTGGGGGCTCCAGTCACGGAGCCTGTGGAGCTGCGGACTTACCATCGTGGGGCTGGCCGGCATCGGAGCGTGGGGAGCGGTGATGGCTCGCTGCTGCGGCCCGACTCTAGAGCTCGGAGGCTCCAGCAACGCAGCTTCTGTGGACGGTCGGGGTATCGGGAGCTCGCGGGTCCGGGTGAGAGACCGTTTTTCGGAGCTCCCGCAACGCAACTTCTCCAGCCCGTGTCGCGGAGTGGGGCCGTACATCGCCAGGCGCGGCTTAATGGCCGTGGGACATTCCAGCGCCCACCTTTGTGACATTTAGACCGGGAGCGGGGCCATACATCGCCCGGCACGGCCTAAAATGGCCGTGGGACTTATCATCGCCTGCCTGAGGCTTCGACATCGGGAGAAAAATGGAGCAGGGAAGAGAAAAGACTTTGCCTTCCATCACAGTGAGGAGGAGATTCACTGTCATGGATGTTTCTGTAAATTGAATTGTGTGTATGTCTGTAGGAAATTGTCTTTGTTGTATGGCTGTGGAAACGGAGTTTCGTTTGAGCCTCACTGAGGTTCAAATTACATGTAATAAATATTGTACATTGTATTGTTTGTAGGTTAACTAGCCTCTGTAAATTGCCTCCAGTGTGTAGGATAGAACTAGTGAACGGGGGATCGATGGTCGGCGCGGACTCAGTGGGCCGAAGGGCCTGATTCCACGCTGTATCTAAACTAAAACCTTAGCCCCAGAGGCTCGGTAAATTGACCAGGCACATTTAATATAAGAGACCTGGTTTAGGACAGAATTACATTAGACGACACTTTTAAAATACCAATTGCAGGCACAATGGCGCAGCGGTAGAGTTGCTGCTTTACAGCGCTTGCCGCGCCAGAGACCCGGGTCCGATCCCGACTACGGGTGATGTCTGTACGGAGTTTGTACGTTCTCCCCGTGACCGCGTGGGTTTTCTCCGAGATCTTCGGTTTCCTCCCACACTCCAGAGACGTGCAGGTTGGCAAGGTTAAATGGCTTGGTGCAGGTGTAGGAAAGTGTAGCAAGGTTAAATGGCTAGGTGCAGGTCCCTAGTGCATGTGTAGGAAAGTGTTAATGTGCGGGGATCGCTGGTCGACGCGGTGGGCCGAAGGACCTGTTTCCGTGCTGCATCTCAAAAACTAAAAATTGCAAAACCCACTTTGTGTTAATGAAAGCTGCAGAATGCAAACTCGAGTTTGGATTTAATAATTTAACCGCATTAAACATTTGCATTAAGAGACGCTCATGAATTGAAATACAGAAGGAAAGTAACTTAAAATAGAATATGCTGCTTTACAGTATATAAATCTGCATCTCTCAACAGGTAGAGAGGATGCATGAGTCACTAGAGTAGGCATGGAAACTATCATCACTTGAAGGCCTTCTTGCAGATTACATTTCTGCACACTCTCCGGGGGGTATGGTTCAGACAGCCAGAAAACATGCAAGTCCAATCAGAACATTCGCATTAGAGTTTGTATATACTTCCCATTCATCTCAATAGCCATCAAGTTCATTTGAAGTCAGAACAGTGTTTATTATAAAGACAAGCGCGTAAAAATGGTTGCAGTTTAGTTTATAAATTGGAGATACAGCGGGGGAAACAGGCACCATCGGTCCTCACACACTAACACTATCCCGCACGCACTTTTTAAAAACATTTATACCAAGCCAATTAGCCTGCAAATCTGTACGTCTTTGGAGTGTGGGAGGACACCGAAGATCCAGGAGAAAACCCACGCAGGTCACGGGGAGAACGTACAAACTCCGTATGTACAGCACCCGTAGTCGGTATCGAACGCGGGTCTCCAGCGCTGTGAGGCAGCAACTCTACCGCTGCGCCACCGTGACACCACTTTAAAATCTGAAGTAAAATTGCCTCTATTTGCGTGGGAGGTTGGTTCTTTCTGTGTCTTTGGACTTTGATTTGAATATGAGTTTAATTTATTGTCACGTGTACCGAGGAACAGTGAAAAGCTATTGTTGCGCGCTAACCAGTCAAGGGCTTGTCCCACTTGATGATTTTTTCGGTGACTGTCGGCGTCATATCAGTGACAAAAAAAATGTTGCGACACTTGAAAAAACACCGCTCATGACATCATCGCGCCACGTCATGCCGCGTCACCGCCGCATCACGCCGCGATTTTTTCGGTGACCTGATATGTCAGTCAATGATGCCGGCATTCGCCGAAAAGTTCGACAGGCCCTTCAGCAAAAAGACAATACATGATCACAATCGAGCCGTCCACAGTGTACAGATACATGATAAGGAAATAAAGTGAATAACCTTTAGTGCAAGATAAAGCCAGTAAAGTCCGATCAAATATAGTCCAAGGGTCTCCATTGAGGTAGATAGTGGCTCAGAACTGCTCTCTAGTTGTGGTAGGATGGATCAGTTGCCTGATTTTAGAGATACAGCGTTGAACTAGGCCCTTCGGCCCATCGGGTCCGCGCTGACCAGTGACCACCCCATATACTAGCATTATCCCACACACTAAGGACAATTCAATATGTTTTTACCATCTGTATGGAGCGCTTTTACCACCATCCGGCCTGCACTGCTAGGGAGCAAACTGATGAAGATGTGGGTGGATGCTCCATTGGTTCCTGGATCACCTGACTGGACGACCACAATATGTCAGGCTACAGAACTGTGTCTTGGACATGGTTGTGAGCAACACAGGGGCCCCACAGGGGACGGGTCCTCCCCCCCTTCCTGTTCACCATCTACACCTCCGACTTCAGATTTAACTCTGTCTCCTGCTACCTGCAGATGTTTTCAGATGACTCTGCAATTGTGGGCTGCATCAGTGAGGAGAGGGAAGCTGAATACAGAGGTGTAGGCAATGACTTTGTTGAGTGGTGTGGGCTGAATCACCTGCAGCTCAACACCAACAAGACTAAGTAGGTATGTTGCAAAGCCTACCTGAAGCGTCTTTGAAAATCTGCCGCTGCGGGTGTGCGCGATTTTGGCGCCGTTTAGAGGGGGCGGGTTTAAAACGCGATTTTCTCTAAGCTGTTCCAATCGAAAATGTTCAGCCTAGTTAATTATTAACGAAAAATTGCTGGAAGACCCCATCGCAAAAGCTATTATTAGGTTTAAAGGCCTTGAATAATAGTTATAGTAGTTTAAAAATCAATCTCTAAACCCGCGACCGCCAGCAACCGCAGGGTCTCATAAAGCAAACAACTGAAGTTAGGTTGTATATTTTTACATTAAAAAGGGCTTCTAAAGATCCCTTTATACAAAGTTTAATATTGCGAGTAGCTCAATTTGGGCCCATTATATCCCGCAGTATTTTTCTGGGCATTTGGGGCACAAATCTACCGCAATGTGAACGTTCTAAACCAGCGCGTTCCACAGGGACCCACTGGAAAGCTGATTTAAATGGGCATTTATTTACAGCAATTAAACACTAAATTCCTTCCATTTGGCCTATAAATTAATGTAAATGAGATTTAAAAATCATGTTTTATTGTGAATTATTTGTGAATATTATTTGGACATTTAGGCTATTTAAAAATGTTAATCATTTATTAAGAAATGGATAGATGTTTAGATCTAGTAATTGAAGTCTGAAATTAGCTACAATTAGGTAACTAACTAATTATATGCTTTAATTTCAGGTCATCCAAGTAAGATTATTTTATATTTGTTTCAGAATGCTTCAATCTATGATAACTGTAAATTTCATTCAGTTCTCTTAATTTTTAAGAAAGTTATGGGCTTTTGACTGTTCACGATCACAGCTTTTTTGTTATGTCCATAGAAAATCAATAGGGAACAAGATGCTCATTTCCCAGTATGAAAATGGCCATAACTTTTTAAATGCTTGAGATATGAAAGTGAATTAGGTGTCAAATTAAACTTATTTTTATGCTTTATCTGATGGGATAAATTACAGACTTGATTTTTAAAATCTCAAAATTTTGTAACATTGCTAGACTAAGGAGTTAGTGGTGGACTTTAGGAGGAGAGGAACATCCCTGTCCCCTGTCTCCATCAATGGTGTGGATGTGCAGTTTACCAGGGAGTACAAATACCTTGGAGTGTACCTGGACAGTAAACTGGACTGGTCCAGGAACGCTGAGGCCCTGTACAAGAAGGGACAGAGCCGGCTGTACTGTTTGAGAAGGCTCCGCTCCTTCAACATCTGCAGTAAGATGCTGCAGATGTTCTACCAACCGGTGGTGGCCAGTGGCATCTTCTTCACTGCCGTGTGCTGGGGCAACAGGGCGAAGGGTGCGGACGCCAACAGGATCAACAAACTCATCAGGAAGGCCGGCTCTGTCCTGGGGGTGGAGTTGGAGTTGGATTCACGGGAGGTTGGTCTTGGAGGGGAGGATGCTCCTCAAACTGTGGAACATCCCGGACAATACAGCTCACCCCCTCCATGACACACTGGTCAACCTGAGGAACACTTTCAGCAACAGACTGGTTCCACCAAGATGCAGCACAGAACGCCACAGGAGATCCTTCTTCCCTGTGGCTATCAAACTGTACAACTCATCCCCCCTTCTGTCATGGGGTAGACTGACCCCCCAGTCTTTGCTCATCCCTAAGCCTTTCCACATCACTTTAATTTCATTTTTCATGTATTTTGTGTTTTATGGCTGTTGGCAGATCAATTTCCCACCTGGGATAAATAAAGTTCTATCATATCGTATCGTAAGATCACCCCTCATCCTCCTGCGTTCAAAGGAATAAAGTCCCAGCCTGCTCAACCTCTCCCCATATCTCAGGCCCTCTCACAATTTTGTACATTTCTATGAGATCAAACTGTTTAAAATTCTATTTCAGTATTACGGCCGAGGAAGCACTGGACACACGAGGAACTGCAGATGCCCGAAATGTGGCCTGTTCTATCTCTCCATGGATGCTGCTGCCTGACCTGTTGAATTACTCCAGCACTTTGTATGCTCACATCTTCTGCATCAGCCTCCCATGTGAGACTTTATCAAAAGCATGCAGGTACAGCAGGCGGTGATGAAAGCGAATGACATGTTGGCCTTTATAACAAGAGGAATCGAATATAGGAACAAAGAGGTCCTTCTGCAGTTGTACAGGGCCCTAGTGAGACCACACCTGGAGTATTGTGTGCAGTTTTGGTCCCCTAATTTGCAGAAGGACATTCTTGCTATTGAGGGAGTGCAGCGTAGGTTCACAAGGTTAATTCCAGGGATGGCGGGACTGTCATATGCTGAGAGAATGGAGCAGCTGAGCTTGTACACTCTGGAGTTTAGAAGGATGAGAGGATATCTCATTGAAACATATAAGATTATTAAGGGTTTGGACAAGCTAGAGGCAGGAAACATGTTCCCGATGTTGGGGGAGTCCAGAACCAGGGGCCACAGTTTAAGAATAAGGAGTAAGCCATTTAGAACGGAGATGAGGAAACACTTTTCTCACAGAGAGAGTTGAGTCTGTGGAATTCTCTGCCTCAGGGGGCGGTGGAGGCCGGTTCTCTGGATGCTTTCAAGAGAGAGCTAGATAGGGCTCTTAAAGATAGTTGAGTCAGGGGATATGGGGAGAAGGCAGGAACGGGGTACTGATTGGGGATGATCAGCCATGATCACATTGAATGGCGGTGCTGGCTCGAAGGGCCAAATGGCCTACTCCTGCACCTATTGTCTATTGTCTAAAAGCCCATGGAGGCAATGCCCACTGGCCAACTGGTATCAATCAGTCTGCATTGATCTTTCTCACCTTTGCAACCTCATGCAAGAATCACCATTAATCTCCTCTCTTGCCTTTCAATAACCTATAATAGATCCCATCAGGCTCTGGGGACCGATCCACCTAATGCTCTTCAAGCGCCCCAATACCACCTCCTTGATCTCATAAGGTCATAAGTGATAGGAGCAGAATTAGGGCATTCGGCCCATCAAGTCTACTCCGCCATTCAATCGTGGCTGATCTATCTCTCCCTCCTAACCCCATTCTCCTGCCTTCTCCCCATAACCCCTGACACCCGCACTAATCAAGAATTTATCTATCTCTGTCTTGTAAACATCCATTGGCTTTGCCTCCACAGCCGTCTGTGAGAAAGAATTTCACAGATTCACCATGCTCTAACTAAAGAAATTCCTCCTCGTCCCCTTCCTAAAGGAACGTCCTTTAATTCTGAGGCTACGGCCTCTGGTCCAAGACTCTCCCACTAGTGGAAACATCCTCTCCACATCAACTCTATCCAAGTCTTTCACGATTCGATGAGATTCAATGAGGTGCCCCCCCTCATTCTTCTAAACTCCAGTGAGTACAGGCCCAGTGCCGACAAATGTTTATGTGTGGCAAAAGTGAGTGGCAAGCTGATCAAAGCCATACTGATCTCACTTTTCTCCTTGTCCAGCTCCTTAATGAATACAAGTGCAAAGTAATCATTTAAGGGCCTGTCCCACTTGCCGATTTCTTTCGGCGACTGTCGGCATCATTGACTGATGTATCAGGTCACCGAAAAAGTCGCGGCGTGACGCGGCGTGACGCGTGGTGTCTCCTCGAATGTCGCAACATTTTTTTTTTGTCGCCGCTGGATTTTGAAATGTTTAAAATCTTTCGGCGACCCTGATACGTCAGTCAATGACGCCGGCAGTCGCCGAAAAAATCACCAATTGGGACAGGCCCTTTAGTATCTAGCCTACATCCTCTGACTCCTAGCATAAATGCCCCCTACCTTCAACTTTGGTATCTTCTTGCTTTCAATGGAAGCGTAAAAAGCCTTAAGATTTCCTTTACTCGGCTTGCCAATTGCTTTTCATTCCAGAGGAGACTTGGTGGGCCGAATGGCCTAATTCTACTCATATGCTCTTCTGACTTCTTCTGCTTTTAACAGGTCCTTTTCAGAATGGCAGGCAGTGGCGAGTGGAGTGCCGCTAGGCTCGGTGTTGGGGCCGCAACTGTTTACCACATATATTAATGATTTGGAAGAGGGAATTAGGAGCAACACTAGCAAGTTTGCGGATGACACAAAGCTGGGGGGCAGTGTGAACTGTGAAGAGGATGTTAGGAGGTTGCAGGGTGACCTGCACAGGTTGAGTGAGTGGGCAGATGCGTGGCAGATGCAGTATAATATAGGTAAATGTGAGGTTATCCACTTTGGTGGCAAAAACAAGGGGGCAGATTATTATCTCAATGGAGTTAGGCTAGGTAAGGGGGAGGTGCAGCGAGACCAGAGGGCATAGGTTTAAGGTGAAGGGGAAAATATTTAATTGGAATCTGAGGGGCAACTTTTTCACACAAAGGGTGGTGGGTGTCTGGAACAAGTGGCCAGAGGAGGTTCAAGTTCAAGTTCAAGTGAGTTTATTGTCATGTCCCTGTATAGGACAATGAAATTCTTGCTTTGCTTCAGCACACAGAACATAGTAGGCATTTACTACAAAACAGATAAGTGTGTCCATATACCATAATATAAATATATACACACATGAATAAATAAACTCCATACGGTAGTTGAGGCTGGGACTATCCCATCGTTTAAGTTAGACAGGTACATGGATAAAACAGGTTTGGAGGGATATGGACCCAACGTGGGCAGGTGGGACTAGTGTAGCTGGGACATGTTGGTCGGTGTGGGCAAGTTGGGCCGAAGGGCCTATTTCTACACTGTATCACTCTATGACTCTATGACACCCAGACAATGCTCACGCGATCACGGGGAGAATGTAAAACTCCATACAGGCAGCACCCCTGGTCAGGATCAAAGCCGGGTCTCTAGTGCTGTGCGGCAGCAACTCTACCGCTGCGCCACCGTGCCGCCCGCTCTTCGCAGCTTAAAAGATCAAGGTTATTCTTGATGGAGGCAATCTCAATGGACTATTAATAACGATGATAGATTGCAGGAATATCTGTATATCATGGCATTTAATTTCCCTGTCAGCCTGATATTGTGTAACACACTTGAAACAGGAAAGGATATCTTTGCATAATTTAAACTTCAGCAGAGCATTCAGTATTCACAGTGACTCACAGAACCTGTGGACCAAATGTAGGCTGAGCGATCGTTTCGTTGAACACCTTCGTTCAGTCCGCCTAGATCTACCTGATCTCCCGGTTGCCAAACACTTTCATTCCCCCTTTCATTCCCAAACCAACCTTTCTGTCCTGGGCCTCCTCCATTGTCAGAGTGAGGCCCAGTGCAAACTGGAGGATCAGCACCTCATATTTCATTTGGGCAGTGGTTTGAACATTGACTTCTCTAACCAAGTAACCCTTGCTTCCCCTCTCTCTCCATCCCTCCCCCGCCCAAGTTGTACCAGCTTCAAAGTTGTCTTGTTGAGTCTCATTGTCTGTAACTCGTTTTCACCTAGCACACAGTGAACAACGGCCTGTTTCATTTATCATTGTGGCTTTTTTGCGTATCTTTCATTCATTGTTCTATATCTCTCCACATCGCCGTCTATATCTCTCGTTTCTCTCTCCCCCGACTCAGTCTGACGAAGGGTCTCCACCTGAAACATCACCCATTCCTTTTCTCCAGAGATGCTGCCTGTCCCGCTGAGTTTCTCCAGCTTTTTTTGCCAATCTTCTGCACATCTACGGGATGTGGGAAGAAGCCGGAGCACCCGGAGGAAACCCACG
Organism: Amblyraja radiata; assembly: GCF_010909765.2. Taxonomy (NCBI): domain Eukaryota; kingdom Metazoa; phylum Chordata; class Chondrichthyes; order Rajiformes; family Rajidae; genus Amblyraja; species Amblyraja radiata. The sequence goes on from NC_045960.1 coordinate 8,323,041, forward strand.
CGGTCACAGGGAGTACGTACAGACTCTACACAGACAGCAACCGAGGTCAGGATTGAACCCGGGTCCGTGGCACTGTGGAGGCATCAATTCTGCTAGCGTGTAGGATAGAGCTGGTGTACAGTTGATTGTTGGTCGGTGTGGAATTGGTGGGCCGAAGGGCCTGTTTTCACGCTGTATCTCTAAACTAAACTAAGCATTTGATCGGCACGGTGGCGCAGCGATAGAATTGCTGCCTTCCAGCGCTTGCATCACCGGAGACCCGGGTTCGAGCATGACTTTGGGTGCTGCCTGTATGGAGTTTGTACCTTCTCCCTGTGACCTGCGAGGGTTTCCCTGAGATCTTCGGTTTCCTCCCACACTCCAAAGACATGCAGGTTTGTTGGTTAATTGGCCTGGTATGAATGTAAAATTGTCCCTAGAGTGTATAGGTTAGTGTTAGTGTGCAGGGATCGCTGGCCGGTGCAGACTCAGTGGGCCGAAGAGCCTGTTTCCACGCTGTATCTCTAATCTAAACTAAACTAAAAGCTATGCCACTGTGCAGCGAAAAATACATTACAGGTAAAAAATAGTGTAAGGAATGTGATTGATGTGATTGCTCTGAGAATTGGCATGGACCTAAAGCTCTCCTGTGTCTTATGAAAATATGAAAAACCGTGGCAGTTAATTCTCTATCAAATTATTGTTTCTTGAACTACCCCACTGCTAGGATCTGTAGTTAATGGGCTCATCCCCGCTCTTTCATTTGGAACAAGGGTATATAGTATTTGCAATTACATTTCTCAGGCACACTGTCTGAATTTATAGTGGTTGGCATAGATTTTGAGAAGCTCAGCATAGAAACAGGCCCTTCGGCCCACCATGTCCATCTGAAAGCTGGAAGAGATTTAGGGTTGCCAACTGTCCCGTATTAGCCGGGACATCCCGTATATTGGGCTAAATTGGTTTGTCCCGTACGGGACCGCCCTTGTCCCGTATTTGACCGCTACTACTCGGGTCGAGGGGACTGTCGGGTCGGAGCGCCGCGAACGGCCCCAGCCTCACCCGTCCCGACGTAGTGCAGCCCATGGAGTGCAGCAGCAGCAGCAGCGCCTCGCCCGTGGCCCCGTCGGTCGGCAGCCCGGCCAGCTGTCCGACCTTCGGTCCTTCGCTTACCGCCGACACCACCACCCCTCCTTCTCATGGCCAATCATCGGTTCATGAGTTGGATGGGGCGCCGGACTTTGCGCGTGATGTTGTGCCCGGGTCAAACTACTCAGCTGGCCCGCCGGCTGGGCTTTGTGTGCAGTCCAGCACCCGGGACAACTCATCATTCACCCAGCCACGGCCGAGTCGGTCAACGAATTGCCGTCGGGAATTTGTCCCGTAATTTGACCTTTTGTCCCTTATTTGGGAGTGAGAAAGTTGGTGACCCTAAAGAGAGGTGAGGTTGGGACAAAGCCTGGTAAGTGAAAGGTGGATACAGGTGGGGGGAGGGGAGGGGGAGGGGAGGGGGGGGGGGGGTGGATTGCGGATTGGTGGACGAACGCCAGAGATGAAAATAAGACCAAAGGTTGTGAGATAAGGACAGAAGAGAAGTGAAATGTGAAGCCACCACAAATACATTTGGAGCCCACCACACTTCCTGAAGTAGATAACAAACTCCTTTGCCTTGCTGACATTGTGGGGCAGGTCGTAGGAAGGAACTGCAGATGCTGGTTTACACCGAAGACAGACACAAAATACTGGAGTAACTCAGAGGGACAGGCAGTATCTCTGGAGAGAAGGAGTGGATGACGTTTCGGGTCAAGACCCTTCTTCAGTAGTAGAGTACTTACTTAACAGTGAAATTCAATTTAGTACACAGTTCAGTACAAGTATCACAACACATAAGCACTTAGATACACCTTAGATAAGCATCACACAGTACAAGTGTGTAGCAGCAGAACACTGAGACAGTGTACAGAGTCGCCAGTTTGGGGCCATTTTTGAGTCCCAGTTGTTGTAAGTGCAGGGTTCTTGACCTGACCATGAAGGCCCGTTGTCATGGTGATGTTGCAGGGCCGGCCTGGCCAAGCGTGGCCTTGGTGTCCTCCGCCGCTGCTCCACCGCTGCAGGCCGCGTCCGGTCCACGCGCTCGGCCTCTTGGAGCGACTCTGTATCTGTGTCGACTACTTACACCAACCATAACCAAACCCTGTTTTATTTTCCCCACAATCCCATCGATTCCTCCCAGATTAGGCCTCCCCTGTGGCCCAGCTGGACCATACCCACACCTTTCTCCCCTCCACCTTCTCTCCCCTGTTCCACACCTGGACTCCTCACGTATTCCTCACTTCCCTTTGCCCCCTTCCACCCACCCCCAATTTCACACCTTCTGCTTTTATCTCTGGCCTTTGTTCCAACCATCTGTCTGCCAACCCCCTCCCCCCCTCCCCCCTCCCCCCCCATACCCCTCCCCCCACCCCCTCCCTCACCCCCTGCCTTGCAGCGTGGATCTGGTGTCCTCCCCCACTTTCACAGACTGCTGGTAAACGTGCTACATTTAATTATCACATTGCCCGCTGCAAAGTGTGGAGTGGGTGTGGAAGGCACGTCGGCAGCCAGCTAACGAGGAACGCTGCTTGATATTTTTTACCTGCAACATGTTAGCGTTTATTCTGGAGAGGCACAAAATGCTGGAGTGACTCAGCGGGACAGGCAGCATCTCTGGTGAGAAGGAATGGGTCGATCTTGCCAATCTTCTGCACAGAGTCAGGGGAGAGGGAGACGCAGAGATACAGAAGGGTAAGGTGTGGAAAGGACAGATCAAAGCATATGATGATAAAGGGCCTGTCCCACGAGCATGCGACTCCATGCGGCAAGCGCGACCGAACGTGGTCGCGTGAGCCGTACGGCCACGCGGGGCCGGTCCCACTTCGATCGCCGGAGCCGTATGGAGTTGTGCGGAGCTGGTCCCGACATCGCGCGGGGCTCCGAAAAACTGACCGTGTTCAAAAATTCCGCGCGGCAACGGCCTGCTGGCCCGCAGCTGCCTCGACGCCGTACGCACCGCCTCGACGGGCATATGCAGCGTCTCAACGCCGGACGCAGCGTCTTGACGCCGTATGTCATGCGCGAACCTCCTGCGGACTTGGCTCGAACTTCACATCACTCACTCGACCTCCGCACGGCCCCCGCTTCCGGTTTGGTCGCGCTTGCCGCATGCAGGTCGAATGCTCAAGGGACAGGCCCTTAAGGAAATGTAGAATGGATCATTGTTAGCTGAAGGGAAGGTGACAATACGGCATATTGAGGTTATGTTGAACAGTTCAGTTTAGTTTATTTGTCACGTGTACTGAGGTACAGTGAAAAGCTTTTGTTGCGTGCTAACCAGTCAGCAGAAAGACAGTACATGATTGAGAGACGATGACAGGGTAGATCGGACCATGTTTTGATCCTTCCTACTATCAATAAACTAAACTAAACTAGTTTGTTTACCTTGACCTGATGTGTGGCATGGCCATTGTGGGCCGAAGGGCCTGTTCCTTGCGCTATACTGTTCTATGTTCTACAATGTGGAATGTTAGTGCTGAGGAAATGTGTAGGAAGGAACTGCAGATGCAGGTTTACATGGAAGATAGACACAAAGTGCTGGAGTAACTCAGCGGGTCAGGCAGCATCTCAGGAGAGAAGGAATGGGTGACGTTTCGGGTCGAGACCCTGCTTCAGACTGAGAGTCAGGCGAGAGGGAGACACAGAGCTAAGGAAGGGTAAGGTGTGAAAATGAGACATCTCAGGGGATGGGGATCAGAAAGAAATGTAGAGTAGATCATTGTTACCCTGGCTTTAAGGTGAGAGGGTAAAGTTCTTCAGGAGATGCGCAGGGCAAGTTTTTTACACAGAGGGTGGCAGGTGCCTGGAACGTGCTGCCAGGGGTGGTGGTGGAGGCAGATACGATAGTGGCATTTACAAGGCTTTTGGATAGGCAGGGAATGGAGGGATATGGATCACATGTAAGCAGAAAGAATTTGGTGCAGCACAGTGGTGCAGCGGTAGAGTTGCTGCCTTACAACGCTCGCAGCACCGAAGACCCAGGTTCGATCCCGACTACAGGTGCTGTCTGTACGGAGTTTGTACGTTCTCCCCGTGTGTGGTTTCTCCGAGATCTCCGGTTTCCTCCCACACTCCAAAGACGTGCAGGTTTGTAGCAAAGATCCTATAGCGAGCAAGATAGATCACTCAACGAAAAAGACGTAGTACGGTCATGGCCAGATTCATGGGTAATTTAAGGCCCCATTTCCGTAACCGGCTTCCGTCTCCGCACCAAAGATCCCATAGGATAATAGTGCGGAGACGGAAGCCGGTTACGGAAACATCCTCGTAAAAATAAAAGTTATTTGGTAAAAATATTCTCATTTTCAGAATTTTTAAAATTTATTAACACAAACTGTTCCCCCGCAACGTTGATTACACTGCGAGTCGGGTCGGGATCGGGTTCGGTTACGGAAATGGATGAAAACAAGGCCTACGTTCCGTTCCGTTGTGTGCTACACGTCAGCCCATTGCATTTAGCAGGAGTGGTCTATCTTGCTCCGCAATAGGATCTTTGGTTTGTAAGTTAATTGGCTTGGTATAAGTGTAAATTATACATAGTGTGTGTAGGATAGTGTTAGTGTATGGGGATCGCTGGTTGGTGCGGACTCGCTGGGCCTGTTTCCGCGCTGTATCTCTAAACTAAACTAAACTAATTAGTTTAATTTGGCATCATGTTCGGCACAGACATTGTGGGCCGAAGGGCCTGCTCCTGTGCTGTACTGTTCTATGTTCAAAAGAGTGTTTTGCATGCTGGTCAGGCATTAAGGTGAAAGGGTTTCACCTATAACCATATAACCATATAACAATTACAGCACGGAAACAGGCCATCTCGACCCTTCTAGTGCTAAACCTAAACTAAACCTAAACTAGTGCTTTGCAAATCTGAAACCAACTTAGGTTGGAACTGAGTTATGTGACATTCACAAATGAACCTAAATTAATTTCTTTAATCTGGTTTATTAATATTCTATTCATTATGGCAGTCGCTGGAATTTCATGCACAGCATTAACATATCCATTACTGAGATTACAAAGTATAATTCTGACACTGGTAATTTTAAGATTCGCTAATAACACATGATTTTACTAATTCCTTGGTGGCTGAATCAAAGCCACAGTTAATGAACTAGAATAATTCAATCAATCGACTTTTTTTTTTGTGGTGCAATATTTATAGCTGAAAGAAGTGGCTACATTTAAGGTCCAAATCTGCTCGGGACTTGCTGAAGCTCCTTCCGAACCCTGAAGTGTCGCCACAATTGTGAGATGGGAATGCCGTCACAAATTCCCTAAAAGATTCATAACTTCATGTTCATAAATCATAAGAGCAGAATCAGGCCTTTCAGCCCATTGAGTCTACTCCGCTATTCAGCCCATTGAGTCCACCCCCAGGTCCCTCAGATCGGCCGACTTGGGGTTCGGATGCAGCTTCAGCAAGTCCCGCGCTAGGCATAAGCTCGGCTCCTAGACTGTGGAACAGCACCCCCTTTCCCATCAGAACTGCCCCCTCCATCGACTCCTTTAAGTCGAGACTTAAAACTCATCTTTACTCTCAAGCCTTTCTTTACGTCATCTGAGTGAGGGCTATATAGAAACATAGAAACATAGAAAATAGGTGCAGGAGTAGGCCATTCGGCCCTTCGAGCCTGCACCGCCATTCAATATAATCATGGCTGATCATCCAACTCAGTATCCTGTACCTGCCTTCTCTCCATACCCCCTGATCCCTTTAGCCACAAGGGTCACATCTAACTCCCTCTTAAATATAGCCAATGAACTGGCCTCAACTACCTTCTGTGGCAGAGAGTTCCAGAGACTCAGCACTCTCTGCGTGAAAAATGTTTTTCTCATCTCGGTCCTAAAGGATTTCCCCTTTATCTTTAAACTATGACCCCGTGTTCTGGACTTCCCCAACATCGGGAACAATCTTCCTGCATCTAGCCTGTCCAACCCCCTAAGAATTTTGTAAGTTTCTATAAGATCCCCTCTCAATCTTCTAAATTCTAGCGAGTACAAGCCTAGTCTATCCAGTTTTTCTTCATATGAAAGTCCTGACATCCCAGGAATCAGTCTGGTGGACCTTCTCTGTACTCCCTCTAAGGCAAGAATGTCTTTCCTCAGATTTGGAGACCAAAACTGTACACAATACTCCAGGTGTGGTCTCACCAATACCCTGTACAACTGCATGAGTACGTATGTATTTATGTATGCACTTAATCTATGAACCACTGTTGTATAACATTAGAAAATCCACCAATGTAAAGCACTTTGGCCAACGAGAGTTTTTTTGTAAATGAGCTATGTAAATAAAAGTGACTTAACAAGTGACTTCTCAGCTATTCAGCCCATTGAGTCTACTCTGCCATTCAACCATGGCTGATCTATCTCTCCCTCTCAACCCCACTCTCCTGACTTCTCCCCATAAGCCTTGACACCCGTGCTAATCAACAGCCTCTAATCTATATCATAAAAATATCCATTGACAGCCTCCACAGCCGTCTGTGGCAATGAATTCCACAGATTCACTGCCCTCAGACTCATCTCCTTTCTAAAGGTACGCACTTTGATTCTGATTCTGCGCCATCTGGTCCTGGACTCTCCCACTAATGGAAACATCCTCTCCACATCCACTCTATCCAGGCCTTTCATTATTCCGTACGTTTCAATGAGGTCCCCCCCCTCATTCTTCTAAACTCCAGCGAGTACAGGCCCAGTGCCGTCAAACGCTCATCATAGGTTAACCCAATCCTGAGTATGCGGTGAGATAATGGATAGGCATTGACCGGAACATGAGACAAATATAGTGAAACTCCAATAATCTAGCAAAATGGTTGGATGAACGTATGAAGGGCGTTTGATGGCACTGGGCCTGTACTCACTGGAGTTCAGAAGGATGCATAGATACATAGAAAACAGGTGCAGGAGTAGGCCATTCGGCCCTTCGAGCCTGCACCGCCATTCAATATGATCATGGCTGATCATCCAACTCAGTATCCCGTACCTGCCTTTTCTCCATACCCTCTGATCCCTTTAGCCACAAGGGCCACATCTAACTCCCTCTTAAATATAGCCAATGAACTGGCCTCAACTACCCTCTGTGGCAGAGAGTTCCAGAGATTCACCACTCTCTGTGTGAAAAAGTTTCTTCTCATCTCGGTCCTAAAGGATTTCCCCCTTATCCTTAAGCTGTGACCCCTTGTCCTGGACTTCCCCAACATCGGGAACAATCTTCCTGCATCTAGCCTGTCCAACCCCATAAGAATTTTGTACGTTTCTATAAGATCCCCTCTCAATCTCCTAAATTCTAGCGAGTACAAGCCAAGTCTATCCAGTCTTTCTTCATAAGACAGTCCTGACATCCCAGGAATCAGTCTGGTGAACCTTCTCTGCACTCCCTCTATGGCTATAATGTCCTTCCTCAGATTTGGAGACCAAAACTGTACGCAATACTCCAGGTGTGGTCTCACCAAGACCCTGTACAACTGCAGTAGAGGGGGGATTTCATAGAAAGCTACCGAATAGTGAAAGGCCTGGATAGAGTGGATGTGGAGAGAATATTTCAACTAGCGGGAGAGTCTAGGACTAGAGGGCACAGCCTCAGAATTAAAGGACGTTCCTTTAGAAAAGAGACGAGGAGGAATTTCTTTACTCAGAAGGCGGCGAGTCTGTGGAATTCATTGCCACAGACGGCTGAGGAGGCCATCAATGTGTATTTTTAAGGTGGAGATTGTCCGATTCTTGATTAGTACAGGTGTCAGAATTTATGGGTAGAAGGCAGGAGAATGGGGTTGAGCGGGAGAGATTGATCAGCTATGTTTGAATGGTGGGGCAGACTCAAGGGGCCGAATGGCCTAATTCTGCTCCTATGTTTTATGGCCTTAAGGGCCTGTCCCACTTGGCGATTTTTTCAGCGACTACCGACATCATATCAGTGTTGCCAAAAGATTTTGAACATTTCAAAAATGTTGCAACACTTAAAAAAACACCGCATGTCAATACGTTATCAGCACCGCATCACGCCGCATCACGCCGCATCACGCCGCATCACGCCGCATCACGCCGCATCACGCCGCATCACGCCGCATCACGCCGCATCACGCCACATCACGCCATGACCTTTTCGGTGACCTGATATGTCAGTCAATGATGCCGGCAGTCGCCAAAATAATCGCCAAGTGGGATAGGCCCTTCATGCTGTAAGTTTACCCACATTCTGGACTATTGATGTTTTTCTGAGTTAATATCCCGACACTTAATTATATGAAGCACAATAATAAAGGTGTTGTCTGACAGCGCCAGAATCCCAGGTTCGATCCTGGCATCAGGTGCTGTCTATGTGGAGTTTGCACGTTCTCCCTGTGACCTGAGTGGGTTTTCTCTGGGTGCTCCAGTTTCCTCCCACATCCCAAAGACATGCAGGTTTATAGGTTAATTGGCCTCTGTAAAATCAACCTGCGTGTGCAGGGAGTGGATGAGAAAGTGGGATAACATAGAACTAGTGTGAACGGGTGATCGCTGGTTGGTGCGGACTCGATGGGCCGAAAGGCCTGTTTCCATGCTGTATCTCTGAACTAAACTAAACTGAGAACACTAGTACAGACTTGTTGGCCTGCTTCTGCACCAAACATCTTCTAAACTAATATTCCACATTATAGGACGTAGAATATAGTACAGGAACAGGCCCTTCGGCCCACAATGTCTGTGTCGAAAATAATACCTTCGAATTTTCCAGCATCTGCAGTTCTTTGACACCAAGACTATCTCTTATCTACCAGCCTATGATCCATATCCCTCCATTCCCTGTATATCCACGTGCCTATCTAAAAGCCTCTTAAACGGCACTATCGTATCTGCTTCCACCACCACCCCTGGCAGAGGGACAGGCAGCATCTCCGGAGAGAAGGAATGGGCGGAGTTTTGGTTCGAGACCCTTCCTCAGACTGGTCTATAGAACAGTACAGCACAGGAACAGGCCCTTCGGCCCACAATGCCTGTGCTGAACTTGATTTGAACTAATCACCCTAATTGCTGAAGGTAGACAAAAATGCTGGAGAAACTCAGCGGGCGAGGCAGCATCTATGGAGCGAAGGAATAGGTGACATTTCTGGTCGAGACCCTTCTTCAGACTGATGTGGGGGTGGGGAGGTACGGGAAGAAGAAAGGAAGAGGCGGAGACAGTAGGCGGTGGGAGAGCTTGGAAGGTGAGGGGAAGGAGGGAGAAAGCAAGGACTACCTGAAATTGGAGAAGTCAATGTTCATACCGCTGGGGCGCAAACTACCCAAGCGAAATATGAGGTGCTGTTCTTTCGATTTGCAGTGGGACTCATTCTGGTTATGGAGGAGACCCAGGACAGAAAGGTCGGATTCGGAATGGGAGGAGGAGTTGAAGTGCTGAGCCACTGGGAGATCAGGTTGGTTATTGCGAACCGAGCGGAGGTGTTGGGCGAAGCGATCGCCAAGCCTGCGCTTGGTCTCACCGATGTAGAGAAGTTGACACCTAGAGCAGAGGATGCAATAGATGAGGTTGGAGGAGGTGTAGGTTCTTTCTTAAACAATCCTAATTGCTGAGCTATTTTGTGTTGGGGTTCTTCAACATACAATCTGGCGATTCAAAGGCAAGAGTGGTAAAAGCCGATCGATAGCGGACACCTTGAACATGAGCCAGTTTATTCACTGCTCTGCTGTGCCCTATTGAGTTCTCGGAAAGCTGATGTTAAATCATTAAAGGTTTTAATAGTCAATTTTCCCCTTTCACTGTAACAAAGTGGTATTTTTAAACTTGGAGGATGTCTAATATATCTGATTAAAACAGCGTGCAATATAGAGTCATGGAGTCATTCGGCCCAACTTGCCCACACCGGCCAACATGTCCCAGCTACACTAGTCCCCAACCTGCCCGTGTTTGGCCCATATCCCTCCAAACCTGTCCTATACATGTAGCTGCCAATATGTTTCTTAAACGTTACACTAGTCCCTGCCTCAACTACCTCTTCCGGCAGCACCTTCCATACACCCACCCACCTATGCATGACCAAGTTACTCCTCGGGTTCCTATTAAATGTTTTCCCCTCACTTTATACCTATGACCTCTGGTTCTCGACTCCCCCACTCCAGGCAAAAGACTCTGTGCGTTTACCCAATCTATTCTTCTCGTGATTGTCACTTCTCCGTGGACTGTCACCTTGTCGTGGTGGAGAAGCTTGTGTGGTCCTGAGATCCTGAGAGCGATGCCGTCTGGAGCGGTGCTCCTGGTAGGGCCACCCATGGCGGTAAGGTCGAGGGGGAGGTCTCTGACAAAGAGCAATCCAACCAAGACCTCAAAGGTGGAACAGGCGGAGGACGATGGCTGACCTTAGTGGAGCGTCACAACGGCTGGGAAGGCGGATGAAGGCTGCAGCAGAAAAGGGTCTCCGGTCGTCTTGGACTCCATGCCACTGGATCCTGACCCAGATCTGTCAAGGACCGTGGGGTGGCTGTCTGTGCACCAGTCTCCCCACGTTAAACAAAGTCACGCACAGGCGTCCTCCATATAGGGAATAGCACCCTGGAGACACCCATGGTCAGCCATGACCGAAGGGGGCCTAGAATCTTTTTGTGATTTTGTAGACCTCTATAAGATCCCCCTTCATTATCCTGCACTTCAAGGAATCAAGTCCTAGCCTACTCAACCTCTCCCTATAGTTCAGGCCCTCGATTCCTGGCAACATCATTGTAAACATTAGTACTCTCGGATACTAGACATTTTAACTGCCCTTCCCATTCCCACACTGGCCTTTCAGTCCAAGGCCTCCGCCACTGCCAGAGTGAGGCCACATGCAAACTTAAGGAACAGCACCTCCAATATTGCTTGGGCAGCTTACAATCCAGCGGTAGACACAACAAGCTAGAAGCAGACAGGCAGCATCTCTGGAGAGAAGGAATGGGTGACGTTTCAGATCGAGACCCATCTTCAGACTGGTTAGGGATAAGGGAAATGACAGATATAGATGGTGATGTGGAGAGATAAAGAACAATGAATTAAAGATGCGCAAAAAAGTAACGATGATAAACAGGCATGGAAATCGCTGTCAAAACATGACAGACGGCCACGGCACACGTGAGGCGCTAAATCCAGCTCAACTCTGCCTGTCTCGCAGGGTTAACCTACAGCCCTGCCTGGACTGACGGGAACGATGACCCAGGGCTGTAGGTTAACCTGGCGGGACTGGCAGAGTTGAGCTGGATTTAGCGCTGCTTCTCTGCGCTGGCTGTGGGTCTGGGGGCATCGCGCCCGTCTGACTCCCGATGTCTCTGGCCACCCCCGGGTGTGGGGGTGGGGGGGGAGGGGGAGGCACTCGGGTGGGGGCGGGGATGGTCCAGTGGCGGTTCGGTAGCGATTGCGGTGCCGGAGAGCCGGGATGGATCCTGGCTGCGGATGAGGCGCAGGTCTGTGTCCAGGGCTGCCGAGAGTGTTTTTCGCTTGTGACCTATGACCTGGGCATGCAATTCTAGCTCCGCTCTATGATCTTTGCTCCACCAGGACGTCTCCCTCCTCCAATCATCGTGCTCTATCCACAGTCCCCCCCCCCCCTACTTCCGCCTCTGACCCACTCACCCAAGGCCTCAAACACGGGTGAACAAAGGAGGAAGACTGACTGAAATGTATTGCTTACCATCACAGTGTTCACTGTGGTGGATGTTTGTGTTAGGTCCTATCGTTCTTTTTAATTATGTTGTGTTCTTTTAATTGTGTGGCTGCATGGCAACTCAAATAGCACTGTACCTTAATTAGTGCAATACATGTGAATCTGAATCTGAATCTGAATCTAAGTAGAAGGATTGAAGGATCTTCAGAGAGACTCTGAATTTCCGCAGTTGCCTGAGGTGGTAAAGGCTCTGCATTGCCTTCCTCACCAGTGAGGCAGTGTGGGTTGATCATGTCAGATCCTCTGTGATCTTCAGACCCATGTCCTCCAGGGATGCTACCTGACCTGCTGAGATGCTCCAACACTCGGTGTCTACCTTCCTCGAGCGATGCTGCCTCACCCGCTGAGTTACTCCAGCATTCTGTGTCCCTTGATGCTGCAATGGGTTCAAGGCTGGCAAAGAGCTTTCTCTCTGGGATTCAGCCACAGGGTGATTTAGCGAGGAGGGAGCAGAGGATGTTTTAGAGACATAGAAAATAGGTGCAGGAGGAGGCCATTCTGCACTTCAAGCCTGCACTGCCATTCATTATGATCATGGCTGATCATCCACAATCAGTAACCCGTGCCTGCCTTCTCCCATACCCCTTAATTCCGCTACCTCCCTAGAGCTCTATCTAACTCTCTTTTAAATCCATCCAGTGACTTGGCCTCCACTGCCCTCTGTGGCAGAGAATTCCACAAATTCACAACTTTCTGGGTGAAAAAGTTTTTTCTCATCTCAGTTTTAAATGGCCTCCCTTTTATTCTTAGACTGTGGCTCCTGGTTCTGGACTCCCCCAACATTGGGAACATTTTTCATGCATCTAGCTTGTCCAGTCCTTTTATAATTTTATACGTTTCTATAAGATCACTTCTCATCCTTCTAAATTCCAGTGAATACAAGCCCAGTCTTTCCAATCTTTCCTCATAGTGACAGTCCCGCCATCCCGGGGATTAATGCTGCACTCCCTCAATAGCAAGGATGTCCTTCCTCAAATTAGGGGACCAAAACTGTGCACAATACTCCAGGTGTGGTCTCACCAGGGCTCTGCAGAAGGACTGAAGAATGGTTTTGACCCGAAACGCTGCCTATTTCCTTCACTCCATAGATGTTGCCTCACCCACTGAGTTTCTCCAGCATTTTTGTCTACCTGCCAAAGGACCTGTTTGCTCCTATGTTCAAATCCTCTGGTTATGAAGGCCAACATGCCATTAGCTTTGATCCACTAAGCAACCTGTAACTTTCTGTTCAATCGCAACTGAGCCACTTGAGTAATATTTGCATCCTGACTAATGGGCTCGTGTGAAACAATAGAGGCTGCATCTAATTAACCAGAACATTATCCAGTAAATAAATAGCACGGCACTTTCACAGCAGAGCAGCTATTAACACCACCTGATGTGGAACAAACAGTGGGAGACAAACATACAACATGAATATCAAATGTACCGAGAGACAGCTTTAGTTTTGTTTTGTTTGGATATACAGGATGGAAATGTGCCCTTCGGCCCATCGAGTCCACGCCGACCATCGATCGCCCATTCACGCTAGTTCTGTGTTATCCCACTTTCCCATCCTCTCGCTCCACACTAAGGGGCAATTGAAGTCTGACTGTCACACTGAAGTCTAAAGTCCAACAGGTAATATTAACTCCAAGGAACTTGAAGCTCTCAACCATCTTCACTTCGGCACTATTGATGCTGGCTGGGGCATGTATGCCAACCCGTTTAGTTTAGTTTAGAGATACAGCGCGGAAACAGGCCCTTCGGCCCACTGGGCCCGCACCGACCAGCGATCCCCGCACACTAACTATCCGATACACACACGGTACAATTTTACATTGACACCAAGCCAATTAACCTACGAACCTGTATGTCTCTTTGGAGTGTGGGAGGGAACCGAAGACCTCGGAAAAAACCCACGTGGGTCAATAGACCAGACAATAAACAATAGGTGCAGGAGTAGGCCATTCGGCCCTTCGAGCCAGCACTGCCATTCACTGTGATCATGGAGAACGTGCAAGCTCCGTACAGACAGCGCCCGTAGTCGGGATCGAACCCGGGTCTCTGCCGCTGTGAGGCAGCAACTCTACCGCTGCGCCACCGTGAACCCGCACGTCTTTGTGAGATGTGGGAGGAAACCAGGGGCACCCGGAGGAAACCCACGTGGTCACAGGGAGAACGTGCAAACTCCACACACACACACACACACACACGCACACATGCACACACACACACACACACACACACACACCACACACACACACACACACACACACACACACACACACACACACACACACACACACACACACACAAAGCACCGGAGGTCAGGATGGAACCCGGGTCTCCGGCGCTGTGAGGCAGCAACTCTACCGCTGCGCCACCGTGACGCACCTTGGACACTTCCTGAAGTCAATAACTAGCTCTTTTGTTTTGTTGACATTGAAGGGAGTATACAATAGACAATAGACAAAGAACAATAGACAATAGGTGCAGGAGGAGGCCATTCAGCCCTTTGAGCCGGCACCGCCATTCACTGTGGTCATGGCTGATCATCCACAATCAGTACCCCGTACCTGCCTTCACCCCATATCCACTGACTCCGCTATTTAGAGCTTTATTTATCTCTCTCTTGAAACCATCCAGTGAACCGGCCTCCACTGCCTTCTGAGGCAGAGAATTCCACAGATTCGCAACACCCTGGGTGAAAAAGTGTTTCCTCATCTCCATTCCAAATGGTCAACCCCTTATTCTTAAACTGTGGGCCCTGGTCTTGACTCCCCCAACATCGGGAACATGCGTCACCATCACATGCTGGAAGCTCTCAATCATTTTCACTTCGACACTGTTTGATGCTGACTGTGGGCCTGTACTCCACCACGCTTCCTGGGTGGAAGATTTGAAAAGTAACTTTGGGTCCAGACAAATGTTTGTAAACTCGCATCTGGATGTCCGCTCTCTCACAGTTATTAACCACTCTTGTCATTGAATCGCGAGACTGTATGTTGATGACACCCACAAATATCTCAGCAATTACTCAGGATGGTTAGTTTATCTTCAAATTATGTTCAGCACAGACTGTGGGCCAAAGGGCCTATTCCTGTGCTGTTCTGTGTTCTATTATGCCTTTGTCCCACTTAGGAAACTTGAACGGAAACCTCTGGAGACTTTGCGCCCCACCCAAGGTTTCCGTGCGGTTCCCTGAGGTTCCTGGAGGTTCCCGGAGGTTTTTGTCAGACTTCCTACCTGCTTCCACTACCTGCAACCTCCGGCAACCACCTGCAACCTCCGGGAACCGCACGGAAACCTTGGGTGGGGCGCAAAGTCTCCAGAGGTTTCCGTTCAAGTTTCCTAAGTGGGACAGGGGCTTTAAGGTGAGAGGGGCAAAGGGCGGCACGGTGGCACAGCGTCAAACTCCACTTGCAGCGCCAGAGACCCGGGTTCGATCCCGACTACAGGTGCTGTCTGTATGGAGTTTGTACGTTCTCCCCGTGACCTGGGTGAGTTTCCTCCGGGTGCTCCGGTTCCCTCCCACATTCCAAATACCCTCTAGTCCTGGCAACATTCTCGTAAATCTTTTCTGAACCCTTTCAAGCTTGACAATATATTTCCTGTAACATGGTGCCCAGAACTGAACACAATATTCTAAATGCGGTCTCACCAATGTCTTATACAACTACAACATGACCTCCCAACTTCTATACTCACTGCAATCTTAGTGCAACCTTGCATTTAGTACAAGGTAAAGCCAGCAAAGTCCGATCAAGGTTAGTCCGAGGGTCACCAATGAGGTAGATAGTAGTTCAGCGCTGCTCTCTAGTTGTGGTAGGATGATTCAATTGCCTGATAACAGCTGGGAAGAAACTGTCCCTGAATCTGGAGGTGTGTGTTTTCACACTTCTGTACCCCTTGCTTGTTGGGAGAGGGGAGAAGAGGGAGTGGCCAGGGTGCGACTCGTCATTGATTATGCTGCTGGCCTTGCCGAGGCAGTGTGAGGTGTAAATGGAGTCAATGGAGGGGAGGTTGGTTTGTGTGATGCTCTCTGCCGCGTCCACCATTGTATAAAGGAAGAGCTATAAGATGAGAGGCAGAAAAGTTTACAGATGTTCGGGGCAACTTTTTTACACAGTGGGTAGTGAGTGTCTAGAAAGTAATGGGCCTGTGCCACTTAGGCGATTTTTTCGGCAACATGGTCGTAGAAGTTTCACCGAAAAACCAGTGATTTGACCCCCCCCCCTACGACAATATCTACAACAACCTACTACCTAGTCGATGTCAAACTACGGCAAGCTACCGACAACCGGCGACCCATTAGGACGTCCACCTACGACAACCTACGACCACACAGGCGACAACCTACGCCCAAACCTACGACAACCAAAGTCAACCTACGTCCACAAGCTACGACAAGCATCGACCCTGTCGGCGACAACTGAAGACAATTCAGTCGCCGGTACCTGTCGCCGGTTGGCGTAGGTTGACGTAGGTAGTCGCCAATGGAGTTCACCGATTTCAGCACCGGCGACAACCAACGTCACCTGGCGACAACTTGCGTCACCTGGCCACAACCTACGTCAGGCTATGATCGTTGGCGTCAAGCCCACGGGCTCCGACTGTCGCCGAAAAGTTTTGAACATTTCAAAATCCAGTGGTGACCAGATAAAAGGTACGACTCTTTGGGTGACTGAGGAGACCATACAGGCGACACCAAGGTGACCATGTGGCATCAGCCTAGTCGCCTGTAGTTGCCTAAAAAATCTCCTAAGTGGGACCGGGGCGTTAGTTTGGTTCCAGACATAATTATCAGGGCAACATCACCATCATGTTACCAATTGTGTCATTGCAGCCTCTCCAAGTCAATGCAGCAACGAGCGAGTGTGCCAAGCCTGTTACCATGGCAACGCCGCCCCCATGAACACCAAAGCATAAATCAAACATTTGTTTCTCTTCAACACTCTCCCACAGCCCCCTCACTTCCTCATTCCTCCCACCTGCCTCCCACCTCCGCTCTCCTCTCGATAGGTCTGGTTTACTTTAGAGATACGGCGCAGAAACAGGACCTTCCAGCCCACGGAGCCCGCGCCGACCGAGAGTCAAGAGTTGAGAGTGTTTTATTCTCCTATATCCCAGGGAGAACAATGGGATTCTTCCTTGCAGCGATCCCCACACAGTAACACTATCCTACACACACCAGGGACAATTTACACTTACACCAAGCCAATCCACCTACAAACCTGCACGTCTGTGGAGTGTGGGAGGAAACGGAAGATCTCTGAGAAAACCCACGCAGGTCACTAAACCTATCATGAGAGAGAACATGCAAACTCCATAGAGACAGCACCCGTGGTCAGGGCATAGAACCCGGGTCTCTGGCGCTGTAAGGCAGCAACTCCACTGCCACTTTGGTCACACTGATTGGGGTGGTGGGGTGGGGGAGAAAGCTGGCAGAGAGGTGGGCAGGGGAGGTGGGGGGTAGGACAAATTCCGTTGAGTGATAGGTGGATACAGGTGGGGGAGGTTTCGATAAGCAGTATTGTGTGCAGTTTTGGTCCCCTAATTTGAGGAAGGACATTCTTGCTTTTGAGGGAGTGCAGCATAGGTTTACACGGTTAATTCCTGGGATGGCGGGACTGTCATATGCTGGGAGATTGGAGCAGCTGGGCTTGTACACTCTGGAGTTTAGAAGGATGAGAGGGCATCTCATTGAAACATATAAGATTGTTTAGGGCTTGGTCACGCTAGAGGCAGGAAACATGTTCCCGATGTTGGGGGAGTCTAGAACCAGGGGCCGCAGTTTAATAATAAGGAGTAAGCCATTTAGAACGGAGACGAGGAGACACTTTTTCTCACAGAGAGTGGTGAGTGTGGAATTCTCTGCCTCAGAGGGTGGTGGAGGCAGGTTCTCTGGATGCTTTCAAGAGAGCGCTAGAATTCTGGCGGCGCGACTCTTGTCAGCAGCGGCCTCTGCAGTCCGTCTGTAGCCCGCGGGTCCCTGGTGGGAGACCGCTTTTCGGGGCTTCCGCAACGGCGACTTCTCCCGCCCGAGTTGCGGGGTTGAAGATTACCTGGAGCGGGGCCTTACATCACCGCCCCGCGCGGCTTGGAATGGCTGCGGGACTTTGTGAGCGCTCGCCGGGGCTCCAACACCAAGAGCCCGCCGGGGCTCCAACACCAAGAGCCCGCCGGGGCTCCAACACCAAGACCCAGTGCGTGGCCTTGCATCACCCGGCGTGGCTTTAATGGCTGCGGGACATTGAACATCGCCCGCCGGGGGCTTTGACTCTGTCTTTGACTCTGACATGGGGGGGAGAGGGGAGTGCAGGGGAGAGATATGTTTAAGTTTTGCCTTCCATCACAGTGAGGAGGACTCACTGTGATGGATGTTTATGTGAATTGAATTGTGTTGGTGTGTGTCTTGGTTCTTTTTTTGTATGGCTGCAGAAACCAAATTTCGTTTGAACCTCATGTGAGGTTCAAATGACAATAAAAGGTATTGTATTGTTGTATTGTATTGTATTGATAGGGCTCTTAAAAATAGCAGTCAGGGGATATGGGGAGAAGGCAGGAATGGGGTACTGATTGGGGATGATCAGGCATGAACATATTGAATGGCAGTGCTGGCTCGAAGGGCCGAATAGCCTACTCCTGCACCTATTGTCTAGTGTCTATTGTCAGATGGTTGGACAAAGGCCAGAGATGAAAAACTGTGAGATAAGGGTCGAAGTGGTACAAATCGTGAAGCCAGAGGAAGGGGAGAGGGAGGCGGGAAATTAGAACACATCCAGTTGGGGCACAGGGAAGAGCTGGAAAAATGGGGGGGGGGGGGGGAAATTGGTAGATTGGTTACCTAAAACTGTAGGTCAATGTTCATACCGCTGGGGTGTAAGCTGCCCAAGAGAAACATGAGGTGCTGTTCCTCCAGTTTGCGCTGGGCCTCACTCTGGCAATGGAGGAGGCCCTGGACAGAAAGGTCGGTGTGGGAATGGGAGGGGGAGTTAAAATGGTCGGCAACCGGGAGTTTCAGCCAGCCTGGGCGGACCGAGCGCACGTGTTCGGCGAAACGATAGCCGAGTCTAACTTTTGATATCACCGATGTAAAGGGGGCAACATCGGGAATACCGGATTAAGTAGATGAGGTTTGACCAGAGATGGGAAAACAAGAGGAGATACATTTAGGGTGAGAGGGGCAAGATTTAATGCGGATGAGGGGTGACTTTTTTCACATGGTGGGTGGTGGGTATATGGAACGTGCTGCCAGAGGAGGTAGTTGAGGCAGGAACTATAGCAGCATTTAAAAGACACTTTGTACATAGTCATGGATAGGAAAGGTTTAGAGTATCTGAAGAAGGAAACGTCACCCATTCCTTTCCTCCAGAGATGTTGTCTGACCCACTGAGTTACTCCAGCATTTTGTGTCTATCTAAGGTTTAGAGGGTTATGGGCCAAACTTGGGCAGGTAGGACTAGCGTAGATGCGGCATCTTGATTGGCATGGATGAGTTGGGCCGAAGGGCCTGTATCTGTGCAGAATGAATCCATGACTCGAATTGCTCGATTTCATTCACAAATGATTGAATATCAAAAATATAACCAGAACCTCTGTCGTCCCTGCTACATTATACTCCAGCTATTAGAGCAGGCCTGCAGTAATTGAAGACTGTCACATGTCAGGGATAAAGAGAGTGGCGCAGCGGGTAGTTCCGCTGCCTCACAACCCCAGAGACCCAGGTTCGATCCTGACCTCGGGGTGCTGCCTGTGTGTGTGCATGTTCTCCCTGATGCCACGTGGGTTTCCTCCAGATAGGGCTGCCAACTGTCCCGTATTAGCCGGGACATCCCGTATATTGGGCTAAATTGGTTTGTCTCATATGGTGCCGACCTTGTCCCGTATTTGACCGCTACTACTCGGGTCGAGGGGACGGTCGGGTCGGAGCGCCGCGACCGGCCCCGCCTCACCCGGCCCGACGTAGTGCAGCCCATGGAGTGCAGCAGCTGTCCGACCTTCGGACCTTCGCTTACCGCCGACACCACCACCACCCCTCCTTCTCATGGCCGATCATCGGTTCATGAAGTTGGATGGGGCGCCGGACGGGCCAAAACTCCTCAGCTGGCCCACCGGCTGGGCTTTGTGTACAGTCCAGCACCCGGGCCAACTCATCATTCACCCAGCCACGGCCGAGTCGGTCAACGAACTGCCATCGGGAATTTGCCCCTTATTTTTGACCCTTTGTCCCTTATTTGGGAGTGAGAAAGTTGGCAACCCTACATCCGGATGCTCCGGTTCTCCCCACATCCTGAAGAAGCGCGGGTATGTGGATTAATTGCTCCTCTGTAAAATTGCCCCCTGGCGTGTAAGAGAGTGGGTGAGAAAGTGGGATAACACAGAACTAGTGTGAACAAGTGATCGATGGTCGCCATGGATTCGGTGGGCCGAAGGGCCTGTTTTCATGCTTAATTGAAAGATACAACAAAACAGGCTCTATGGGGAGTGGATGAGAAAGTGGAATGGTGGCGCAGCAGTAGAGTTGCTGCCTTATAACGCCACAGGCCCATGTTCGATCCCGACCTCCGGTGCTGCCTGTACGGAGTTTGTACGTTCTCCCTGTGAACGCGTGGGTTTTCTCCAAGATCTTCGGTTTCCTCCCACACTCAAGAGATCAAGAGTTCAAGAGAGTTTATTGTCATGTGTCCCAGATAGGACAATTAAATTCTTGCTTTGCTTCAGCGCAACAGAACATAGTAAACGCGAATACAGAACAGATCAGTGTGTCCATATACCATATAACCATATAACCATATAACAATTACAGCACGGAAACAGGCCATCTCGGCCCTACAAGTCCGTGCCGAACAACTTTTTTCCCTTAGTCCCACCTGCCTGCACTCATACCATAACCCTCCATTCCCTTCTCATCCATATCCAATTTATTTTTAAATGATACCAACGAACCTGCCGCTACCACTTCCACTGGAAGCTCATTCCACACCGCTACCACCGCTACCACTCTATACCATTATATAAATGAATAAATAAACTGATAAAGTGCAAATAAACCTGTTTACGTGCTGTAAATTGGATTTTCCCTGGGCCAAGTGGAGAGAAATGAAGGGCTGCTTAAACATTGTTGCTTAGACATCAATTAAATTAAACTCAATAAAACCCTTCCATCAAAGAGACGTGTATTTTGACACGGATTCTCGGATTTATACACAGCTTGACTGATTGCATGACAACTAAGGGGAGGTTGACAATGACTAGATAGGCAGGTCAGTCTGATTACATATTGCATTTATTAAGAATAACACTCAGACAGGGGGTGTATGCAATGAATAACAAGGCAATAATTGCACACTGACTATGTGAAAGCTGTCAGGCAGGCGGGGAAGGAGAGAAAGATGCAGCTTCAATCAGAATCAAACTCCAAACCTGACTGAAGATCTGACTTCAGATAGACACAAAATGCTGGAGTAACTTAGCGGGACAGGCAGCATCTCTGGAGAGAGGGAATGTGTGACGTTTCGGGTCGAGACCCTTCTTCAGACTGAGAGTCGGGGTGGGGGGGGGGGAGAGATAGAGATAAGGAAGGGTAAGGTGTGAAAACGAGAGATCAAAGGGGACATAGATCATGGAAAATGTAGAATGGATCATTGTTAGCTGGGGGAAGTTGACAACGAAGCATGCAGTGATAATATTTAGTTAGGAAGACATTGAAACCAGTTGGAGAACTGGGAAAGGGGAGGGATGGAGAGAGAGGGAAAGCAAGGGTTACTTGAAGTTAGAGAAGTCGATGTAAGACAATAGACAATAGACAATAGGTGCAGGAGCAGGCCATTTGGCCCTGCGAGCCAGCACCGCGATGTACATACCGCTGGGCGGTAAGCTACCCAAGCGAAATATGAGTGTACAAATCAGTTGCCACCAATAACCAAGGAAAGGTGGAGCCCACCATGGTGCATTGTTGGCTGTGGAAGAGGTGATAACAAAGGGATATATGGATGCGAACAGTGGAACTAGCAGGAAGTCAAGGATGGGGGAGGGATGGAGAGAGAGAGAAAGCAAGGGTTACTTGAACTTAGAGAAATCAATATTCATACCATATAACCATATAACAATTACAGCACGGAAACAGGCCATCTCGACCCCTCTAGTCCGTGCCGAACACATAATCTCCCCTAGTCCCATATACCTGCGCTCAGACCATAACCCTCCATTCCTTTCCCATCCATATAACTATCCAATTTATTTTTAAATGATAAAAACGAACCTGCCTCCACCACCTTCACTGGAAGCTCATTCCACACCGCTACCACTCTCTGAGTAAAGAAGTTCCCCCTCATGTTACCCCTAAACTTCAGTCCCTTAATTCTCAAGTCATGTCCCCTTGTTTGAATCTTCCCTACTCTCAGTGGGAAAAGCTTATCCACGTCAACTCTGTCTATCCCTCTCATCATTTTAAAGACCTCTATCAAGTCCCCCCTTAACCTTCTGCGCTCCAAAGAATAAAGCCCTAACTTGTTCAACCTTTCTCTGTAACTTAGTTGCTGAAACCCAGGCAACATTCTAGTAAATCTCCTCTGTACTCTCTCTATTTTGTTGACATCCTTCCTATAATTAGGCGACCAAAATTGTACACCATACTCCAGAATTGGCCTCACCAATGCCTTGTACAATTTTAACATTACATCCCAACTCATATACTCAATGCTCTGATTTATAAAGGCCAGCACACCAAAAGCTTTCTTTACCACCCTATAACCATATAACCATATAACAATTACAGCACGGAAACAGGCCATCTCGACCCTTCTAGTCCGTGCCTATCTACATGAGATTCCACTTTCAGGGAACTGTGCACAGTTATTCCCAGATCACTCTGTTCACCTGCATTCTTCAATTCCCTACCATTTACCATGTACGTCCTATTTTGATTTGTCCTGCCAAGATGTAGCACCTCACACTTATCAGCATTAAACTCCATCTGCCATCTTTCAGCCCACTCTTCCAACTGGCATAAATCTCTCTGTAGACTTTGAAAATCTACTTCATTATCCACAACCCCACCTATCTTAGTATCATCTGCATACTTACTAATCCAATTTACCACACCATCATCCAGATCATTGATGTACATGACAAACAACAGTGGATCCAACACAGATCCCTGTGGCACCCCACTAGTCACTGGCCTCCAACCTGACAAACAACCATCCACCATTACTCTCTGGCATCTCCCATTCAGCCACTGTTGAATCCATCTTGCTACTCCACCATTAATACCCAACCATTGAACCATCTTAACCAACCTTCCATGAGGAACCTTGTCAAAGGCCTTACTGAAGTCCATATATACAACATCCACTGCTTTACCCTCATCAATTTCCCGAATAACCTCTTCAAAACATTCAAGAAGATTAGTCAAACATGACCTTCCAGGCACAAATCCATGTTGACTGTTCCTAATCAGACCCTGTTTATCCAGATGCTTATATATATTATCTCTAAGTATCCTTTCCATTAATTTGCCCACCACTGACGTCAAACTAACAGGTCTATAATTGCTAGGTTTACTCTTTGAACCCTTTTTATACAATGGAACAACATGCGCAGTACGCCAATCCTCCGGCACTATTCCCGTTTCTAATGACATGTTTTTTTTTGATTTTTTGATTTTGTGTCTTTGGAGCGATTTCTATCTTTAATTTGTGTATTGATGATGTCATTATTTATTTTTCTCCGACTATATGTTTTTTTTCTCTTCTGTTTAATCTTTGTAAGGTGACCTTGAGATTTGAAAGGCGCCCGAAAATAAAATTTATTATTATTATTTTTATTACAATAGGCTCAATTTACAATTTATTTTTACTGAAGCCAATTAACCTACAAACCAGTACATCTTTGGAGGGTGGGAGGAAACCAGAGCACCTGGAGAAAACCCACGTGGTCACGGGGAGAATGTAGAAACTCCGTACAGGCAGCACCCATAGTCAGGATCGAACCCGCTGCAACTCTACTGCTGCGCCACCGTGCCAAACAAGATGGCAAGTTAGACTGATCTCATCTGCCTGCACGTGAGCCAGGGTCCCCTACTCCCTGTACTTCCATTTACCTATTAAAAAGCTTCTTAAACACCACTGCCGTGATTGCCTCCACCCCTGGAAGTGTGTTCCAGGCCCCACCATCCTCTATGTTAACAAACCTGCCCCACATATCTCCATTGAACATTGCCCCCTCTAACAGCTACTCCCTCTAGTGTTGGACCCTGGGAGAAAGGTTCTGATGCTCTAGAGCAGGGGTTGGCAACCTCCGGCCCCTGGGCCGAATGTGGCCTGTAACCCGAAATCATCCAGCCAGCAGGCCGATCTCCGGCTGTGCCGCATCCTGCGCAAAACCGCCGGCACAACCGCGCACCTTCTGTGAACACGTTTATGAAAGAACTGCAGGTGCAGGAAAAATCGAAGGTAGAGAAAAGTGTTGGAGAAACTCAGCGGGTGAGACATGCGAGGATTGCATGAGGCTGCCTCACTTGTGGAGTTTCTCCAGCATTTTTGTCTACCTTCTGTGAACACGTGATTTGAGGCAATTCGTGCCCGCTGTACGAGCTAATTCAAGAGTTCTCCCGAGTTTCCTCTGATTCGAACTCGGAGAATTATGGTAATGGCCGCTCGTAGATACTCGGGGCTCTCGTGGACATTTTTCAACGTTGAAAAATCTTCACGAGCTTACCGCGTTTCCCGAGTACCTGCCGTTAGCGTTACGAGCCGCTAAGAGACGTCCCGGGCTCCGACGTACCCGCTACGTACATTCTACGTGCTTACCACGAGTTTGATTTTTATTTAAACTCGGGAGAGCTATTGGGTAAACTCGTACAGTGGGACAGGCCCCTGAAAGTGGCAGCAGCATGACACAAAGCCAGTCTGGGAAGCAAGCTCTTTCCTTTGTTGCAAGATATAGCTGATTTATTCCGTAATTATGAGTGATTTTATCAGTTGATCTCCAAGCATCAGCTCAGGGAATTGTTGATTAATTTAATGGACACTTATAACGCTGCAGTTTCACAAGTCTCCCTGCCTGAAGTGCCTCCAATTGCTGCCTCTGTTGAGCACGAGAGTGGAAAGGGCTGGTTGGCTTTTTAAACGAAGTGAGCCAGTTAATTTTAAATTGCTTTTCATTTCTACAGTCAAGTCAACAAACAGAAGTAATTAATGGAACAGAAATTCTCAGCCTCACGCTTGACATTTCAGCAGGATGATAATGATCAGGCATCATTGACTCTTTTGAAAGAAGAGTCTTCCCATTGTGGGCCGGGGTGAGGCCGTTTCTCTTCTCACGCTCACTCAGAACGTTGCGAGCCTTTGAGATTCCCCTTGAGAAGAAGGGTCTCGACCCGAAACGCCACCCATTCCTTCTCTCCAGAGATGCTGCCTGTCCCGATGAGTTAATTATGCCCCTATCCCACTTAGGAAACCTGAACGGAAACCTCTGGAGACTTTGCGACCCACACAAGGTTTACGTGAGGTTCCCAGAGGTTGCAGGTGGTTGCCGGAGGTTGCAGGTAGTGGAAGCAGGTAGGGAGACTGACAAAAACCTCCGGGAACCGCACGGAAACCTTGGGTGGGGCGCAAAGTCTCCAGAGGTTTCCGTTCAGGTTTCCTAAGTGGGACAGGGGCATTAACATTTTGTGACTATTATAGATATTGGTATTTTTATTTTTGTTCCAAGTTCCGAGTGACATTTTTTTTAAAGTTTAGATCAGAAGGTATTGGGTATAAGAAGAGCTTGGATTTTGTTCCCAGGAATGTCGGAAGCTGAGGGGGGACCTGCTAGAAGTATCTAAAATTATGAGAGGCAGAGAGAGGGTAAAGAGTCAGAACCTTTTTCCCAGAGGTGAAATGTCAAAAACTAGAGGGCGTAGCTATAAGGTGAGAGGGGGAGAGTTTAACGGAGATGTGAGGGGCAATCTTTTTACAAATGGATGGTGGATGCCTGGAAAATCCTGCCATGGATGGTGGGCGAGAGAGATATTACAGAGGAATTGAAACCTTTTTTAGATAGGCAATTGAATATGCTGAGGGATATGGATCGCGTGCAGGCAGAGGAGATTAGCTACAACTTGGCAGGATGTTGAGCACTGATGGGTGCTGTCCGTGTGGAGTTTGCAGGTTCGCCCTGCGATCGTGAGGATTTCCTCCGTTTCCACCCACATCAGACAACAAATAAGCTCTGAACTACAACAGACTATTAATATTTATTGTCACGTGTAGAGTGAAAAGCTTTTGTTGCGTGCTAACCAGTCAGCGGAAAGACAATACATGATTACATTCGAGCCATTTACATTGTGTAGATACATGATAAAGGAATAACGGGAATAACGTTTAGTGCAAGGTAAAGCCAGTAAAGTCTGATCAAGGATAGTCCGAGGGTCACCAATGAGGTAGATAGTAGTTCAGCACTGCTCTCTGGTTGTGGTAGGGTGATTCAGTTGCCTGATAACAGCTGGGAAGAAACTGTCCCTGAATCTGGAGGTGTGTGCATTTTCACACTTTTTCTATACCTTTTGCCTGATGGGAGAGGGGAGAAGAGGGAATGGCCAAAGTGTGACTCGGCCTTGATTATGCTGCTGGCCTTGCCGCAGTTAATCAGTCTGATGAAGGGTCTCGACCTGAAACATTACCCATTCCTTCTCTCCAGAGATGCTGCCAGTCCCGCTGAGTTACTCCAGCATTTTGTGTCCATCTTCGATTTAAACCAGCATCTGCAGTTCATTCCGACACACACTACTGATCTAAGTTTAACCCCACCCTATAAGTGATGAATGTGCCCATCAGATTCCTATTAAGTTTTTCCCCTCTCACCATGAGCCCATGCCTTTTGGTTCTTGCATCAACTACTTGGAGATTATCTTTTTTTATTTTTGGATTCCCATTCAAACAATGGAAATGAACCGTATCAACCTGCAATTCTGAGATTACCCCATTACAATGCCATACCCTCTGGCCAGCTAGTCATCAATACACATCAACAAACATCAAAGCGCTTAAGGGCCTGTCCCACTAGGCCGTCATTTGCGCGCCATTTATGCGACCTCCAAAAATGTGGTTGTTGCGTTGTGACCCACGGATAGCGTGTGTGAGAGGCGTGGACGAGTGTGGAGATGTGCGCGGTATAGCGCGGTGCTCCAGGATTTCATGCTGCACGAAATTCCCGCGCGCCACCTGTGCTGACGTATTGGGTACGCACGCTGACATATTGGGTAAGCACGCTGACGTATTGGGTATGTATGCTGATGCTGGCGTCCCGACGTCTCACGTGTATTGCGTGGTGACGCATGCCGCAGGGTATTCTAATGACGTCACGCGCACCAGACGGCATGTTGACGCGTGATTTGCGCGTGACGTCCCGTCGACCTATTTTACATATGACGCGTAAATGAGGCGCAAATGACAGCCAAGTGGGACAGGCCCTTTAGGGTATTTAATAGTGGGAACACAGTGTAGAGCTGCACGGTGGTGCAGCGGTAGAGTTGCTGTCTCACAGCACCAGAGACCGGGGTTCCATCCTGACAGGGGCTGTCTATCCGGAGTTTGTACGTTCTCCCCGTGGCCATCGTGGGTTTCCTCCGGGTGCTCGGGTTTCCTCCCAAACTCCAAAGACGTGCAGGTTTGTAGGTTAATTGGCTTTGGTAAAATTGTAAATTGTCCCTAGTGTGTGCAGGGAAATGCAGGTGTCCGGGGATCGCCGGTCGGCGCGGTGCTCGGTGGGCCGAAGGGCCTGTTTACTCGCTGTGTCTCTAAAGTAAAGTCCAAAGGTCTCCCCTCACCCTCCAATGTTCTTGAGAAACCAATCCAAGTCTATCCAATCTCTTCCTGTAGCTGAAACCTTCTAATCCACGCAGCATCCTGGTAAATCTCCTCCACACCCTCTCCGAAGCCCCCACATCCTTCCCGTAATGGGGCGACCAGAACTGCACACAATACTCCAAATGTTTAATGTTTTATGTCATTCCTAATTGCCACTGTATGTCATGTTGTCACGTGGGCGGAGCACCAAGGCAAATTCCTTGTATGTGAATACTTGGCCAATAAACTTATTCATTCATCATTCATTCAAACGCGGCCTGGCGGCGCCGCAGCGAATTATCCCTCGTGTGTAAAATAGCACCAGTGTATGGAGTGATCGCTGTTTATTTAAATATCAAAAAATTATTCAATTATTAAAAATAATATTTACAATTCAATAAAACAAACCAGAACCCACCATGCAATCATGTTACAATCCTTGTCAAGGATGCCTTCCACCCCCCGCGGTGCCCAGCGGTCCCGGAAATCCCCCAGGGTGCCCGTGGACAGGGCGTAGTCCCTCTCTAACACCACCCGGGCATGGACGTAACCCCGGAACAGGGGCAGGCAGCCAGCTCGGGCAGAGCCCTCCACCGCCTGGCGCCGTGACTCACGGATGGCCAGCTTGGCCAGGCCCAGGAGCAACCCAACCTGGACATATTCAGCCCTACCTCCTCCCCCTATGCACAGGGTGTCCAAAGATGAGGATGTGCGATCGCTGGTTGGCGAGCTGTATCTCTAAAGTCGAATAGCACTATTCACAACAATTCCCTACAAATTATGCCTGTTAGTTTCCAGGAATTGATTGATTGAGATACAGTGTGAAAACTGGCCCTTCGGCACGGCAACCCCACGCCGATCACCCGTTCACACTAGTTCTATGTTATCCCACTTTCTCATCCGCTCCCTACACACTAGGGGTAATTTACACAGACCTACAAACCCGCACGTTTTTGTGATGTGGAAGGAAGCCGGAAAACCCCGGAGGAAACCCACACGGCCACGGGAAGGATGCGCAAAATCCTCACCCGCAGACAGACAGCACCCGAGGTCAGGATTGAACCACGGGTCTCTGGCGCTGTGACGTAGCAGCTCTACCCGCTGCGCCACCGTGCCGCCCCACAGCGTATCATCCCAGCGATTGTTACTTTGACATCTTTGTCTTCCATTAGCTCCGATGAAGGGAGTTTGTGGTGAGTTGAAGCGACCGCAGTGTGTTGACAGACTAACGTTTGTCGTTTGGGGCGGCACGGTGGCGCAGCGGTAGAGTTGCTGCCTCACAGCGCCGGTGACCCGGGTTCCATCCTGACTAGGGGTGCTGCCTGTACGGAGTTTGTACCTGCGTGGGTTTTATCTCCGGGTGCTCCGGTTTCCTCCCACACTCCAAAGACGTAGGTTAATTAGATAAAAATTGTAAATTGTCCCTAGTGTGTGTAGGACAGTGTTAGTGTGCGGGGATCGCTGGTCGGCGCGGACTCGGTGGGACGAAGGGCTGTTTCCACGCTGTATCTCTAAACTAAACTAGACCGCGACTGCGCCCAAGTACTTGCTTACCGTAGGCGGTGCGAACATTTCCATTAATGATGAAGATCTCATTCTCAAAATGCCTGCGTCGTCGCATTAGAATAATTAAGCTGCTGCACTGTAAACAGGCGTCAATTAACGACACTGTTGGCAGGCACTTTACATGGATGCGCTTGGCTCAATCCAAGGATGCACGCCAACTTTAATCACACGTTTTAATTACAATAATTGTCAGTCTATCTTGTTTATTCCCTTTCGTGAATAATTACGTGCTGCGGGAGGGCTGCTTGGAGCCGCCATTGAGGCGGTGATGATTTTCGAGCAAATTGAAAAGTGTTTGTGCGGGGAAAAGCAGCTCGGGCTGGTGTGTGTGTGTGTGTGTGTGTGTGTGTGTGTGTGTGTGTGTGTGTGTGTGCGTGCGTGCGTGCGTGCGTGCGTGCGTGCGTGTGTGCGTGTGTGTGTGTGTGTGTGTGTGTGTGTGTGTGTGTGTCTGTGTGTGTGTGTGTGTGTGTGTGTGTGTGTGTGTGTGTGTGTGTGTGTGTGTGTGTGTGTGTGGGTGTGTGTGGGTGTGTGTGTGTGTGTGTGTGTGTGTGTGTGTGTGTGTGTGTGTGTGTGTGTGTGTGTGTGTTTTGCATGTTCTCCCTGTGTGACTGCGTGGGTTTCCTCCGGGTGCTCCGGTTTCCTCCTGCATCTCAATGACATAGAAACATAGAGACTAGGTGCAGGAGGAGGACATTCCGCCCTTCGAGCCAGCACCGTCATTCATTGTAATCATGGCTGATCATCCATAATCAGTAACCCGTACCCTTTGTTTCCACTAGCCCCTAGAGCACTATCTAACTCTCTTTTAAATTCATCCAGTGAATTGGCCTCCACTGCCCTCTGTGGCAGGGAATTCCACAAATTCACAACTCTCTGCGTGAAAAAGTTTTTTTTAATCTCAGTTTTAAATGGCCTCCTCTAAAATTCTTAGACTGTGGCCCCTGGTTCTGGACTCCCCCATCATTGGGAACATTTTTCCTGCATCTAGCTTGTCCCGTCCTTTTATAATTTTATATGTCTCTATAAGATCGCCTCTCATCCTTCTAAACTCCAGTGAACACAGCCCTAGTCTTTCCAATCTTTCCTCATATGACATAATCCCTCATAATCCCCGCCATCCCGGCGATTAACCTGGTAAACCTACGCTGCAATGACTCAATAGCAAAGGTGTCCTTCCTCAAATTAGGAGACCAAAACTGCACACAATACTCCAAGTGTGGTCTCACCAGGGCCCTGTACAACTGCAGAAGGACCTCTTTGCTCCGATACTCAACTCCTCTTGTTATGAAGGCCAGCATGCCATTCGCTTTCTTCACTGCCTGCTGCAACTGCATGCTTACTTTCAGACGTGCAGGTTTGCGGATTACCTCATCCTAATGAGTAAGGAATTGATGGGGAAGTAGGATAACCTGCAGCTAGCATGAACGGGAGATTGGTGGTCCGTGTGCAAAGGTGTGTGGGTTTATAGGGCAAGGACTCTCTGTAAAGCTGTGCCCATTATGTAGGGAGTGGATGAGAAAGTGGGATAACATAGAACTAGTGTGAACGGGCGATCGATGGTCGGATTGGACTCAGTGGGGCGAAGATACACAGCGCGAATCAGGCCCTTCGGCCCAACAAGTCCACACTGACTTGCAGTCACCCCATACACTAGCACTATCCAATTTTATTGAGGCCAATTAACCTACAAACCTGCACGTCTGTGGAGTGTGGGAGGAAACCGGAGCACCCGAAGAAAACCCACGAAGGTCACGGGGATAACGTACAAACTCCGTACAGACAGCACCCGTAGTCAGGATGGCGCTGTGCGGCATCAACTCTACCGCTGCGCCACCACGCCGGCCGTGATTTAAACGGGATAGTCATCTTGTAACACCTCAGTTATTTGTATGCTGCTTGTTGGTTATTTGGCTCTGGATTGTAATTTATTCCATGTGGGTTTGTAGGTTAATCGGCCATCCGTAAATTGTCCGTAGTGTGTAGGGCGTGGATGAGAAAGCGGTATAACATAGAACTAGTGTGTGAAGGGGTGATCGATGGTTGGCGTGGACTCTGTGGGCTGAAGGGCCTGTTTCCATGCTGTATCATTAAACTAAAGCAAATTTACAAATATCGACGGGTGGCGCCACGAACCGGCAGCCTCGCCAGCCGCTGTTTGTCCTTTCCACTTTTATTTTGTGTGTAGTATGTCTAAAAGTGTGTTTTAGTGTGTTTAAGTGTGTTTTAGTGAGGGGGGAGGGGGCAGGAATTGGGGGAAACTGTTTTTCAGTCACATACTGGTGGAATGTGACTTTTCTCTTAGTTGCATTTCGCCCTCCCTCACGGCCTAACAGCTTGGATTGGTGCGGCCTTTCCAGAGTCGGGTCCAGAGCTTCCATCGGCTCCGTGAACTTTCCATCACGGAGCCGGGCGATGCCTTGCCAGGGTCAGCAGAAGAAGTGCGATCGCACTTCTATAACACACTGAAGCCGCGGTCTGCGGAGCTTCTAGCTGCAGGCACGGCGTGGACTTTCCATCGCGGAGTGAGCGAGCCCGACCGGGGGTCGCCAGAAGAAGTGCCTGTGGCCTATAACATTGTGAAGCCGCGGTGTGCGGAGCTTGTAGCCGCGGGCGCGGTGTGGATCCCCTGACGGAGATCGCTGGAGAATAGCTCTGACCGCCGGCCTGCGGCCTACAACATCGTGAAGCCCCGGTCTCCGGTAGAAAGCAGCCGATTCGGGATCTCCAAGTGTCCATCCGTCCCGACGTCGGAGTTTCGAGCATCCCAACGAGAGGGCCTGTACATGGTAACCATATAACAATTACAGCACGGAAACAGGCCATCTCGGCCCTACAAGTCCGCGCCGAACAATTTTTTTTTTCCCTTAGTCCCACCTGCCTGCACTCATACCATAACCCTCCATTCCCTTCTCATCCATATGCCTATCCAATTTATTC
Organism: Amblyraja radiata; assembly: GCF_010909765.2. NCBI lineage: Eukaryota > Metazoa > Chordata > Chondrichthyes > Rajiformes > Rajidae > Amblyraja > Amblyraja radiata. Next base: position 8,355,100 of record NC_045960.1, read on the forward strand.
TTAAATGATACCAACGAACCTGCCGCCACCACTTCCACTGGAAGCTCATTCCACACCACTACCACTCTCTGAGTAAAGAAGTTCCCCCTCATGTTACCCCTAAACTTCTGTCCCTTAATTCTGAAGTCATGTCCTCTGGTTTGAATCTTCCCTATTCTCAAAGGGAAAAGCTTGATCACATCAACTCTGTCTATCCCTCTCATCATTTTAAAGACCTCTATCAAGTCCCCCCTTAACCTTCTGCGCTCCAGAGAATAAAGACCTAACTTATTCAACCTATCTCTGTAACTTAGTTGTTGAAACCCAGGCAACATTCTAGTAAATCTCCTCTGTACTCTCTCTATTTTGTTGACATCCTTCCTATAATTGGGCGACCAAAATTGTACACCATACTCCAGATTTGGTCTCACCAATGCCTTGTACAATTTTAACATTACATCCCAGCTTCTATACTCAATGCTCTGATTTATAAAGGCTAGCATACCAAAAGCTTTCTTTACCACCCTATCTATATGAGATTCCACCTTCAAGGAACTATGCACGGTTATTCCCAGATCCCTCTGTTCAACTGTATTCTTCAATTCCCTACCATTTATCATGTACGTCCTATTTTGATTTATCCTGCCAAGGTGTAACACCTCACATTTATCAGCATTAAACTCCATCTGCCATCTTTCAGCCCATTTTTCCAAATGGCCTAAATCACTCTGTAGACTTTGGAAATCCTCTTCATTATCCACAACACCCCCTATCTTGGTATCATCTGCATACTTAAACCCCCTTTTCACGGGGCGAGTTGACGCAAGATGTCACCAGAGTGAAGAGGTCGTGGTCCAGCACGAGTCTCGCACGATATAACGGCAGTAGATAAAGAGTTCCCACGGTACTCGGCATTTATGTTATTCGTGCGAGTTACTTGGCCGTTTCCCGAGCAGTCGCGTTAAATCTTGAATGAACATCGTGAACTACACGTGACACAAATGATGTAACTTTTTTTTTCACACACTATATATATCCTCCCTTGGTTGAATCGGCTCATTTGGAGACATGCCTTTACGAAATAATTTAGAGTACAGGATGTTGGTTTTTTTCATTGTCGCGCTGCATGCAGCTGCCCACTATGTGCATCGAAAACGTTTGCTTGAAGGCAGAAGGGAGAAATTAATTAAAAAGAGAATTAAGAGGAAGTCTCACTGGGTGAAGCCCATCTTTCAACAGAGAGCTCAATTTGGACAATATGAGCAACTGCTTAATGTGCTGTGCGAAGAGGATACAAGTGCATTCAAAAACTTTGTCAGAATTTCACCCGAGCTCTTTAATGAGTTAAAGAATAATTTGGGACCTCTGCTGAAGAAGACTGACAGCTGACCCTGTTTTGGTCCCAAGTGCGGTGACCTTTCCATAGACGGTCCTCTGATTAGTGAACCATTGCATGAGTTGGTCATCTGCATTACAGTAGAGTGGTGGAATTAAATAGAACTTCAAGCATTGGATGTATTCCGTTATATTAAAAGTTCTGAACAGTGAATAGAGCCTGCCCTCCGCATTTAATGTGCTATTTCTTGTGCTTCTTGCAACCTGAGCACAGGTTGGTAAATACAGATGGCCTTTTTAAAGGCAAGCATTACAAGTGAGAATTGCCTGCCCTCATGCATAATTCTTTTTATGGCTCTTTAAACTTCAAACACAGAGGGTGTAAAAGCTGTCTGCGACTTTTTTACTTTGCAGCTGCAGGGCAGACAGACAGACTTATAAGAGAAGTTTAAGTTTACTGCAAACACAGAACTTTTACATCAATAGCAATGTATGTTTTAAAATCTTGGATAACATTAAATGGTTCTCCTCTTGATGAACTTATATATCGTTATATAAACTCACATGAGCACTCGGGAAACTCGGCAGCCTTCGTCTCCAGCAGGTTCCTTTTCCTCTCCCTGTTTCTATAATCCTCTCTGGATTTATCGTACAGAATCTCGTTAAATTGGAACCATTCTACAAGTTCCCCCTCTTGTTCCCTGGTGAAGTTATATGGCTTTACCTTCTGCCATCTTCCCTTTACATAAGCGTCTGTAGAGGCTATTCCTACAACGGCTACTGGGGAGGCAATCTGAATTGCACCTTGCTCACCCTCTCCCTGCTCCAAGGAGCCCACAGGCAGTGTTATCTGTGGCATCTCCTGTTGCCTCTCCACCTGTCTCTCTTGCTGCGTCTCCTCCTCATTCTCCTGCATGGCAAAAACATCTCTGACCCGCTTTTCCCCCTTCCTTTGAGATTTTCTGAGAGCCATCTCTGCAAGTGTTCCTGTTAAAAAGATTATCCAACAATGACAATTAGGTGGGACGTCCTCGAAGGACACATGTTCCCATGTGTCCTTTTGAGACCACCTTTTTTAATCACCTTCTGTCCCCTCTGTCCAGCTTCCGGGTTCACCGTTCGCAGGAGTTCCCACGGTACCCGCAAGAGTTATTACGGATATCGCACGGATATCGCACTGGCCACTACGTTCATATAATGTTGCAATACTCAACCACAAGTGTACAAGTCACTCTTGGAGAAATTCCAATTTTCTTGAATTTTCTCCCGAGTGACCAAGTTACACGATGACCTGCCGTTAGCGCTACGGTGGTCCACGGTGGTCCACGAATGCCGCACTGTTATCGCACGAGGTTCCCACGATGTTGAACTCTGGTTAACTCTTGCGTCAAGTCGCCCCGTGTAAAAGCCGCATAACTAATCCAATTTACCACCCCTTCATCCAGATCATTGATGTACATGACAAACAACAAAGGACCCAACACAGATCCCTGAGGCACCCCACTAGTCACCTGCCTCCAACCCGACAAACAACCATCCACCATTCAAGAAGATTAGTCAAACATGACCTTCCAGGCACAAATCCATGTTGACTGTTCCTAATCAGACCCTGATTATCCAGATGCTTATATATATTATCTTTAAGTATCTTTTCCATTAATTTGCCCACCACTGAAGTCAAACTAACAGGTCTATAATTGCTAGGTTTACTCTTAGAACCCTTTTTAAACAATGGAACAACATGCGCAGTACGCCAATCCTCGGGGACTATTCCCGTTTCTAATGACATTTGAAATATTTCTGTCATAGCCCCGGCTATTTCTACACTAACTTCCCTCAATGTCCTAGGGAATATCCTGTCAGGACCTGGAGACTTATCCACTTTTATATTTTTCAAAAGTGTCAGTACTTCTTTTACTTTGAAACTCATAGTATCCATAACTACTCTACTAGTTTCCCTTACCTCACATAATTCAATATCCTTCTCCTTGGTGAATACCGAAGAAAAGAAATTGTTCAATATCTCCCCCATCTCTTTTGGCTCTGCAGATAGCTGCCCACTCTGTTTCTCCAATGGACCAATTTTATCCCTCGTTATCCTTTTGCTATTAATATAGCTGTAGAAACCCTTTGGATTTACTTTCACCTTACTTGCCAAAGCAACCTCATATCTTCTTTTAGCTTTTCTAATTTCTTTCTTAAGATTCTTTTTACATTCCTTATACTCCTCAAGCACCTCATTTACTTCATGCTGCCTATAGTTATTGTAGATCTCCCTCTTTTTCCGAACAAGATGTCCAATTTCCCTTGAAAACCAGGGCTCTTTCCAATTTTTACTGTTTCCTTTCAACCGAACAGGAACATAAAGATTCTGTACTCTTAAAATTTCCCCTTTAAATGTCCACCATTTCTCTTCTACATCTTTCCCATAAAACAAAATGTCCCAGTCCACTCCTTTTAAATCATCTCGCATCTCATCAAAGTTAGCCTTTCTCCAATCAAAAATCTCAACCCTAGGTCCAGTTCTGACCTTCTCCATAATTATATTGAAACTAATGGTATTGTGATCACTGGACCCGAAGTGCTCCCCAACGCATACCTCCGCCACCTGTCCCGTCTCATTTCCTAACAGGAGGTCCAGCACTGCCCCTCCTCTAGTAGGTACCTCTATGTATTGCTGCAAAAAACTATCCTGCACACATTTTACAAACTCCAAACCATCCAGCCCATTTACAGAATGTGTTTCCCAGTCTATGTGTGGAAAGTTGAAATCTCCCACAATCACTACCTTGTGCTTACTACTAATATCTGCTATCTCCTTACATATTTGCTCTTCCAATTCTCGTTCCCCATTTGGCGGTCTATAATACACCCCTATAAGTGTTGCTACACCTTTCCCACTTCTCAGTTCCACCCAAATAGCCTCCCTAGATGAGCTCTCCAATCTATCCTTCCAAAGCACTGCTGTAATATCTTCCCTGACTAGCAATGCAACACCACCACCTCTTGCCCCTCCAATTCTATCACACCTGAAGCAACGAAATCCTGGAATATTTAGTTTCCAATCACAGCCCTCCTGCAACCATGTTTCACTGATCGCCACAACATCATACTTCCAGGTGTCTATCCAGACTCTAAGCTCATCCACCTTTCTTACAATGCTCCTAGCATTAAAATATGCACATTTAAGAAACCCCCCGTCTCTTCTTCTCTGTTTATTTCCTTTTTTTTCTTTCTCCTCTTGTGTCCGAGTGCTTCCCTTTTCTGCTTCCTGCCTCCCATTCTGTCTACTAGCTTTCTCTATTTGAGTCCCTCGCCCCAACCATTCTAGTTTAAAGTCTCCCCAGTGACCTTTGCAAATTTCCCCGCCAGGATGTTGGTCCCCCTCGGGTTCAAGTGCAACCCATCCTTTCTGTACAGGTCCCACCTTCCCCAAAAGAAGTCCCAATGATCCAGAAACTTGAATCCCTGCCCTCTGCACCAGTCTTTCAGCCACGCATTTATCCTCCACCTCGCTCCATTCTTACTCTCACTGTCGCGTGGTACAGGCAGTAATCCTGAGATTGTTACCTTTTTGGTCCTTTTCCTTAACTCTCCTCCCAACACCCTAAATCCTCCCTTCAAGACCTCTTCACTTTTTTTACCTATGTCATTTGTACCAATATGTACCACGACCTCAGGCTCCTCTCCCTCCGATTTCAGGATATCTTGGATGCGTTGAGACACGTCCGAGACCTTGGCACCAGGGAGGCAGACCACCATCCTGGTCTCCCGACTGCGTCCACAGAAACGCCTATCCGACCCCCTAACAATAGAGTCCCCAATTACTATTGCCCTCTTCTTTTTTTCCCTACCTTTCGGAGCAACAGGGCCGGTCTCTGTGCTGGAGGCCCGTCCGCTGTTGCTACTCCCGGGTAGGCTGTCATCCTCATCCGTACTCAAACAGGAGTACTTATTTGCAAGGTGTACCGACATTGGAGTACTCCCTCGTTCCTGCCTCTGCCCCTTGCCCTTCCTTAGCGTGACCCACATGTCTCTCTCCTGTGGTTTTGGAGTGACCACCTCCCTATAACTCCCCTCTATGACCTCGTCACTCTCCCTGACCAGACAGAGGTCATCGAGCTGCTGCTCCAGGAACCTAATACGGTCCCTTAGGAGCCCCATCTCTCTGCACCTGGTGCAGATGTGGACGTCTGGAGGGCCATCCGACACCATGACCTCCCACATCTGACATCCAGAACAGTACACTGCTCTGACTGTCATTCTCTCGCCTTACCCTGGATCCGATTCCAGTACAATACAATAGAGCAGGTATCTGACTCACAACAACTGCTCCCTCTTGCCCTTTAAACTGTACCTTTATTATATAAACAAAAAGCACTGTACCCTTAGCTCACTGTACCCTTAGCTCACTGTACCTTTACTAAAGCACTGTACCCTTAGCTCACTGTACCTTTAGCCCACTGTACCTTTACTAAAGCACTGTACCTTTAGCCCACTGTACCCTTGGCTCACTGTACCTTTACTAAAGCACTGTACCTTTAACCAGAAAGCAGAAATGCTAACCTGAGGTTGCACCCAATCAGCTGCTTCCTCTAGTCTGCTTCCACCATTCAGCGGCTTCCACCAGAACCCTCCCTATGGAGTGTGGAACGTTACGGATTTTGGTAAAAGCCCTGACCCTCCTCCACTCGCTCCAACGGTCCTGGGCCTTTGTGAAAGAAAGCCCCGTGCCCGATTTAAGTACTCACCGCCCTGACCCTCCTCCACTCGCTCCAACGGTCCTGGGCCTTTGTGAAAGAAAGCCCCGCGCCCGATTTAAGTACTCACCGCCCTGACCCTCCTCCACTCGCTCCAACGGTCCTGGGCCTTTGTGAAAGAAAGCCCCGTGCCCGATTTAAGTACTCACCGCCCTGACCCTCCTCCACTCGCTCCAACGGTCCTGGGCCTTTGTGAAAGAAAGCCCCGCGCCCGATTTAAGTACTCACCGCCCTGACCCTCCTCCACTCGCTCCAACGGTCCTGGGCCTCTGTGAAAGAAAGCCCCGTGCCCGATTTAAGTACTCACCGCCCTGACCCTCCTCCACTCGCTCCACGGTCCCGGGCCTTTGTGAAAGAAAGCCCCGCGCCCAATTTAAGTACTCACCGCCCTGACCCTCCTCCACTCGCTCCAACGGTCCTGGGCCTCTGTGAAAGAAAGCCCCGCGCCCGATTTAAGTACTCACCGCCCTGACCCTCCTCCACTCGCTCCAACGGTCCTGGGCCTCTGTGAAAACAAGCCCCGTGCCCGATTCAAATACTCACCGCCCTGACCCTCCTCCGCTGTCTCCAACGGTCCCGGGCCTCTGTGAAAACAAGCCCCGTGCCCGATTTAAGTACTCACCGCCCTGACCCTCCTCCGCTGTCTCCAACGGTCCTGGGCCATGGTAGTGGCGACTGCGGAGGTTGCATGGCCCCTGACCACAGATGAACAACGGAGGACTGACTGAACGTTATTGTCTTCCACCACAGTGAAGAAGTTGAATCCACTGTGGTGGATGTTCATGTTGTATCTATTGTGTGGCTGCATGGGAAATAGAATTCCACTGTGCCTTAATTGATGCATGTGGTAATAAATGTGGACTTGATCTTGAAGTTGAAATTTACAAAGTAGGAGCGCTTACGAGAGAAATCTTCATAAAATGGAACATAATGTTTATAAGGACTTGGTGTCATGTTGGGCATGGACATTGTGGGCTGAAGGGCCTGTTCTTGTGCTGTACTCTTTTATGTTCCATGTTCTATGAAACAATCCTGTCTTGTGCTAGCTAGTTGTTCTCTGCCATTTGCTTATAAACTTAGGACTTTAAAGATACAGCGTTGAAATAGGCCCTTAGCAAGAATGTACCTTTGAAAGTGGTGTCACAGATAGATAAGGTGATCAAGTTGGCATTCATCTTTACTGGCCTATATCTTGTACTAAACATTATTCACGTTTTTCCCCGTTATCCTGTATCTATACACTGTAAATAGCTCAATTGTAATCATGTATTGTCTTTCCGCTGACTGGATAATAATAATAATAATGGATGGGATTTATATAGCGCCTTTCTAATACTCAAGGCGCTTTACATCGCATTATTCATTCACTCCTCAGTCATACTCGGTGGTGGTAAGCTACTTCTGTAGCCACAGCTGCCCTGGGGCAGACTGATGGAAGCGTGGCTGCCAATCTGCGCCTACGGCCCCTCCGACCACCACCAATCACTCACACACATTCACACACATTCACACACAGGCAAAGGTGGGTGAAGTGTCTTGCCCAAGGACACAACGACAGTATGCACTCCAAGCGGGATTCGAACCGGCTACCTTCCGGTTGCCAGCCGAACACTTAGCCCATTGTGCCATCTGTCGTCCCAAAATAGCACGCAACAAGAGCTTTTCACTGTACCTTGGTCCATGTGACAATAAACTAAACTCAAACATCAACTCTTAAGTCGGTGTATTGAGTATAGAAGTTGGGATTTCCTCCGGCTGTTCCGGTTTCCCCCCCACATTCCAAAGACGTGCAGGTTTGTTCGTTAATTGCAAATTGCAAATTGTAAATTGTCCCCAGTGTGCAGGATAGTCCTCTTGTGCGGGTGATCGCTGGTCAGCACGGACTCAGCGGGCCGAAGGGCCTGTTTCCACGCTGCATCTCTGAAGCCTGATGTGAGAGTTTGTAGGTTACTCTTGTAAATTGCTCCCGGTGTGCAGGGAGTGGATGAGAAAGTGGGATAGCACAGAACAAGTGTGAAGGGGTGATCGATGCACTCGATGGGCTGAAGGGCCTGTTTCCACACTGCAAACTCAACTAAAACCACACATCTATTTGTACAGTGGTAGAAAACAGCTCTTTTACTGACAATATGTCAGAAAGCTTTACTTTTCTTCCTGCAAAGCTGTGTTGACGGCCAACTTAATTGCAACTTGTCTTGGGATTACTTTAAACCTTGCGCACTCCAAAATCAAAGTGTTTTACCCTGTCAAATACAGCAGAGAGTCGGAGCAATTTCAGTTGATTAACGCGTGCAACTTGCTACTGCGGTGAAGGCTTCACAGCTCACGGAGCCCAAATTGGTTTTAACTTCCCTCATGTTGACCTATTATTGATCGTTGGCCAATTATAATATCATAAGCTTTCGTACAACGGCTGACAAATAAATAGAGCACTCCAAGTTTAAAATAGTCATTTGGTGAAGGAGCAGGTTGAGTGGGAAGAGGACAATGGTGGCGCAGCGTGTAGAACCGCTGCCTCACAGTGCCAGGGACCCCGGTTCAATGCCGACCTCGGGTGCTGGCCGTGTGGAGTTTGCACCTTCTCTCCGCCCGTGACCGCGTGGGTTTCCTTTGGGTGCTCTGGTTTCCTCCCCCGTGCCAAAGACCTGGTACTTTAATTGTGTGGGGAATGGTAGAATCTAAGGGGGAACTGAGGACAATATGGAAGGACGGAACTGCAGATGCTGGTTGGGTCCGTAGAAGTGTCTCTACCTGAAACGTCACCTATTCCTTTTCACCATAGGAGTCTGAAGAAGGGTCGGGGGAAACTTTTTTTTCAGTCTCTTACCTTGCCGGAGATGCGATTGTTTTCCGGGTCGTATCTCCGGTCGCTCTGCAGCCTAACATCGTGGAGCTGGAGGCCTCACTCGGTGATGACTTTGAGCCCCACCACGGGGACGTGGACCTACCATCGGAGCCGATTCCTTGCCTGGGATCAACGTTCCAACTGCGGCCTGCGGATTTCACCATCTGGGGTAGATCGCCGGCGTGGGGGAGCTGAGATCCCCCCCGATGCAGGAGCTTGATTGCTCCGACGTGGAGGGCCAAAACGCCACGGCTACGGGAGCCAAGATCGTCCCATCAACGGAAGACTCGAGGCCCCCAACCGCGGGAGAACAAAGAAGGGAAGAGATTGAACTTTTTTTTGCCTTCCATCACAATGAGGAATGTGGAGGAGTCACTGTGGTGGATGTTTATGTTATAATGTATTTTGTGTGTTCTGTTGCTTTTTATTTGTATGACTGTACGGCAAATCAAATTCCTCATATGTTGCAAAACATACTTGGCTAATAAAGTATGATTATGATCTCAGATAAATTGAAATCAATGTTGCCTGGATTAGAGGATATTAGCTACAAAGGACAGACTTGGAAGCCTGATAACAGAGGGAAAGAAGCTGTCCCTGAGTGTGGTGGTGTGCGCTTTCAAGCTTCTGTACCTTCTGCCAGACGGGAGCGTGTAGAAGAAGGAGGAATGACCAGGGGATGGGACAAGTCTTTGATTATGTTGGCTGCATGGGCATGTGAGATGGAATAAGTTTCAGGGATACAGGGAATCAAACCATTGGAGGAGAATGGGTCTGCTCTCGGAGCTGGCATGGTGCCGATGGGCTGAGCGGCCTCCTCCTACATCATTAGAAGTATAACAGTCAGGAGGGGGCCCGGTGGCGATGGTGGATAGGTCGGTGCAGCGATCGATCGATCGATGATGGCGCCTGCTGACGTTCGAGGACGGACCACGTGGGAGTGAGGATGAAGGGAGGAACGATGGTGGATCTGGCGCGGCAGGACCGTCGTGAGGGAGGGGAAAGAGCAACGGGGACCGTGATGGGGGGGGGGGTGAACGATGGAGGATCTGGCGCGGGGGTACTTTGTAACTTTGTTGATGCCCTTTATGTGGGAACTATTTGCATACCATGGGTACCCAAGCAAAGAATTTCACCGTGACTTGTCACATGTGGCAATAAAATATTCATTCATTCAGCTTATTGAAGAAATATGATCTTGCAGTTTCAGTGTAGTTTATTGTCATGTAGGTACAGTGAGACGCTTCTTGGTGCGGGCTATCCAGTCAGCAGAAAGATCCGTTCCCCGAACCCCATGGGAGAACGTTCCCTTCATTGAACCTTCACTGAAGTTGGGGATTAAGTGTTGTGCGTAGAGAGAACTAAAATTAACAATTGACCTCAAGAATCAATGTCCTGTAACTACAGGGCGCGGATGATCAACCAATAAGTTAGTCGGATGTAAAGTTTAATCAAGGGTTGAATTTTTACCGTGCAGGGAAATTCCATTATCCGCTAACTTCTCTTCAAAGGTCATCATTAATCATTGCATGTCCAACACAACTCTGGAACAAAAACAATCAGTGATCAACAAGGTTCGCTGGCATTGAAAGAATGGAGTAAATTCCACACTCGCTATAATTTAGAAGACTGAGGGGGGATCTTTAGAAACGTACAAAATTCTTAAGGGGTTGGACAGGCTAGATGCAGGAAGATTATTCCTGATGGGGAAGTCCAGGACAAGGTGTCACAGTTTAAGGATAAGGGGGAAATCTTTTAGGACCGAGATGAGAAAATAATTTTTTACACAGAGAGTGGTGAATCTGTGGAATTCTCTGCCACAGAAGGTAGTTGAGGCCAGTTCATTGGCTATATTTAAGAGGGAGTTAGATGTGGCCCTTGTGGCTAAAGGGATCAGGGTGTACGGAGAGAAGGCAGGTACGGGATACTGAGTTGGATGATCAGCCATGATCACATTGAATGGCGGTGCTGGCTCGAAGGGCCGAATAGCCTACTCCTGCACCTATTTTCTATGTTTCTGTGTTTCTACAAGCCTTCTCAATGTGTGCAAGAGAACCCATGCACGCATCAGCAGTGGCCAAGTGAGAGATTCAAATCTGTGGCCATAGAAATATAGGAACATAGAAATAGTTGCAGTAGAAGGCCATATGGCCCCCCGAGCCAGCACCGTGATCATGGTTGATCATCCAGAATCAGTACCCCATTCCTGCTTTCTCCCGAAATACCCCTTGATTCTGTTAGCCCTTAAGAGCTAAATCTAACTCGCTCTTGAAAACATCCAGTGAATTGGCCTCCACTGCCTACTGTGGCAGGGAATATTACCTACGGTCTGTCCACTTTGAAGGGAGAGCCGCGAGGGCACACCCACGCCTCCGCTCTCTCAGGACACTGAGGTAATTCGGCAAGTCTACAAAGACTCTTGCCGAACTCTACAGAAGCAACAGAGATAGCCTAGTCGCGTTGGATCATGGTTTTGTTTAGGAACAACTCTGTCAATGGCCACAAGAAGTTGGAGTGAGTTGAGGATGTAGCCCATTCATAAAGTCATGGAGTCATAGAGACATTCTGCGTGGAAACAGGCCCAACTTGCCCACACCGACCAACATGTCCCAGCTACACTAGTCCCACCTGCCTACATTTGGCCCATATCCCTCTAAACCTGTCCTATCCATGTACCTGTCTAGATGTTTCTTCCATGGACATGGGTCAAATGCAGGCAGGTGAAGCAAATGTAGATGGGGCATGTTGGTCGGTGTGGGCAAGTTGGGCCAATGGGCCTGTTTCCACCCAGAATGTCTCTATGACTTCACGAAATGACACAATCACTTTGATAAGTACATGGATAAAACATAGAGTAGTACAGCACAGGAGCGGGCCCTTTGGCCCACAATGTTTGTGCTGAACACGATGCCAAGTTAAACTGATCTCATCTGCATGTACATGATCCGTATCTCTCGAAATGAACGCTTCAGATGCATATGGGCCAAACGGGGACAAATGGGACCAAGCATGTTGGTCGGCAAGGACGAGATGGGCCAAAGGGCCATTTTCCATTCCATATGATTCTGAATGGAACTAGCTTAGACAATAGACAATAGGTGCAGGAGTAGGCCATTAGGCCATTTGGCCACTTTGATCATGGCTGATCTTCCACAATCAGTACACCGTTCCTGCCTTCTCCCCATATCCCTTGACTCCGCTATCTTTAAGAGCTCTATGTAACTATCTCTTGAAAGCATCCAGAGAATTGGCCTCCACTGTCTTCTGAGGCGGTGAATTCCACAGGTAATAATAATAATAATAATAAATTTTATTTGCGGGCGCCTTTCAAAGTCTCAAGGACACCTTACAGAAATTAACAAGAGAGAAAAAACATATAGTCGGAGTAAAATAAATAATAAGGACATCACCAATACACAAATTAAAGACAGAATTCGCTCCAAAGACAAAAAATCAAAAACACAATGTGAAGAGAGAGCAGCGGCAGCTAAAGCGCGCCAGCGTCCACTCTCCCTTCCGACAGCCATCTTGGACACAGACTAACATATTCACTTACACACAAAAAATCATCCCCCCACAATGGTTACCACTGTGGGGGAAGGCACAGTGTCCAGTCCCCATCCCCAGTTCTCCCAAAGTCACGCCTATTGAGGCCTCCGCTATTGCCTCTACGGAGGCCCGATGTTCCTGGCCGTTCTCTGTGTGAAATGTTTTTCCACATCTCCGTTCTAAATGGCCTACCCCTTATTCTTAAACTGTGGCCCCTGTTTCTGGATTCCCCAATATCGGGAACATGTTTCCTGCCTCTAGCGTGTCCAATCCCTGAATAATCTTATTTGTTTTAATAAGATACCCTCTCATCCTTCTAAATTCAAGTATATACAAGCCCAGCCGCTCCATTATTTCAACATATGACAATCCCGCCATCCCGGGGATTAACCCGGTGAACCTACGCTGCACTCCCTCAACAGCAAGAATGTCCTTCCTCAAATCTAGAGACCACAACTGCACACACCAGGGCCCTGTACAACTGCAGAAGGACCTCCTTTGCTCCTATACTCAAATTTGGCTTTGTGGTCAGCATGGACGAGTCGGGCCGAAGCGCCTGTTTCCCTGCCCTATGACTCTATGACCCTCCCACATTATATCCATTATCGGCCTCAAAATAACGGCACACATTGTGACCAGAGTTTTGCGAGCGGCAGTGAGTGAGCGGCCTTGTGAGGGAAGTGCCCTGTGAGGGAAGTGTGAGTCTTTGGCTCGAGAGTCTTCGGCGAGAAGACGAAAGAAGGAAATGTCAGGCAAGCTGATTCAGTGCGATGCTTGCAGTATGTGGGAGGTCAAGGACACCGCTAGTGCCTCTGGCTGCTACAAATGCGAGAAGTGCATCCAGGTGGAGCTCCTGAAGGGCCGTGTTGGGGAACTGGAGAAGCAAGTGGATGACCTCCGGTTCGTCCGAGAAACGGAGTCGTTCCTCGACAAGTCCTACAGTACGATTGTTACACCTAAGGTACTGGAAGAGAGAAGGTGGGAGACAGTGAGAACGGGAGGGAAGCATGGAATGCAAACGTCCCCGGGTGTTGTACCTCTTGTGAACAGGTTCACCCACTTAGAAGCTGTCGGGACAGAAGAGGTGTTTACACTGGGCGACGGACTGGCTTGTGATGCGAATAGGGCTGTTGAGCCAAAACCAAAAAGGCCTAAGGCAGGCAACGCCATTGTAGTGGGAGACTCCATTGTGAGAGGTACCGACAGGGGTTTCTGCGGCAACAGACGGGATGCAAGGATGGTGTGCTGCCTTCCTGGTGCCAGGATCCAGGATGTCACGGACAGAGTGCAGAAAATCCTCAAGGGCGACGGTGAACATCCGGAAGTGGTAGTGCATGTCGGCACAAACGATGTCGGAAAGAAGGGGATGAATATTCTGCAGCGTGACTTTAGAGAGCTCGGAAAAATGCTGAAAAGCAGGACCTCCAGGGTTGTTATCTCCGGTTTGCTTCCAGTTCCTCGTGCTGGCGAGAGCAGGAACAGGGAGATACGGGACCTGTACGTGTGGCTGAGGAACTGGTGCACGGGGCAGGGATTTAGATTCTTAGATCACTAGGATCTGTTTTGGGGTAAGGGGGAACTGTACAAAAGGGACGAATTGCATCTTAACAGGTGGGGGACCAGCATTCTGGCAGGCAGGTTTGCCACTGCTACACGGGTGGTTTTAAACTGAATAAGGGGGGTGGGGTGTCGAATGGGATAGTGGAGGATGGAGTTAAAGAGAAAGGGTTTCTTAAATGTGTGAGCGTAGAGACAGAGGGGTGTAAAATGAGGGTAGAAGCAATAGGTAGCAAGGTTAAAAGTAAAAGTGGAGGCAGACAAAACCAGGACAAAAATCAGAAAGGGCCACTTTTCAACATAATTGTATAAGGGGTAAGAGTGTTGTAAAAACAAGCCTGAAGGCTTTGTGTCTCAATGCAAGGAGCATTCGTAATAAGGTGGATGAGTTGAATGTGCAGATAGCTATTAATGACTATGATATAGTTGGGATCACGGAGACATGGCTCCAGGGTGACCAAGGCTGGGAGCTGAACATCCAGGGATATTCAATATTCAGGAAGGATAGAGAGAAAGGAAAAGGAGGTGGGGTAGCGTTGCTGATTAGAGAGGAGATTAACGCAATGGAAAGGAAGGACATTAGTTTGGAGGATGTGGAATCGGTATGGGTAGAGCTGCGAAACACTAAGGGGCAGAAAACGCTGGTGGGTGTTGTGTACAGGCCACCTAACAGTAGTAGTGAAGTTGGAGATGGTATCAAACAGGAAATTAGAAATGCGTGCGACAAAGGCAAAACAGTTATAATGGGTGACTTCAATCTACATATAGATTGGGTAATCAAATTGGCAGGGGTGCTGAGGAAGAGGATTTCTTGGAATGTATGCGGGATAGTTATCTAAATCAACATGTAGAGGAACCAACGAGAGAGCAGGCTATTTTAGACTGGGTATTGAGTAATGAGGAAGGGTTAGTTAGCAGTCTTGTTGTACGTGCCCCCTTGGGCAAGAGTGACCATAATATGGTTGAGTTCTTCATTAGGATGGAGAGTGACATTGTTAATTCAGAAACAATGGTTCTGAACTTAAAGAAAGGTAACTTTGAGGGTATGAGACGTGAATTGGCCAAGATTGACTGGCAATTAATTCTAAAAGGGTTGACGGTGGATATGCAATGGAAGACATTTAAAGACTGCATGGATGAACTACAAAAATTGTTCATCCCAGTTTGGCAAAAGAATAAATCAGGGAAGGTAGTGCATCCGTGGATAACAAGGGAAATCAGGGATAGTATCAAAGCGAAGGATGATGCGTACAAATTAGCCAGAAAAAGCAGCATACCGGAGGACTGGGAGAAATTCAGAGACCAGCAGAGGAGGACAAAGGGCTTAATTAGGAAAGGAAAAATAGATTATGAAAGAAAACTGGCAGGGAACATAAAAACTGACTGCAAAAGTTTTTATAGATATGTGAAAAGAAAGAGATTAGTTAAAACAAATGTAGGTCCCTTGCAGTCAGAAACAGGTGAGTTGATCATGGGGAACAAGGATATGGCGGACCAATTGAATAACTACTTTGGTTCCGTCTTCACTAAGGAAGACATAAATAATCTGCCGGAAATAGCAGGGGACCGCGGGTCAAAGGAGTTGGAGGAATTGAGTGAAATCCAGGTTAGCCGGGAAGTGGTGTTGGGTAAATTGAATGGATTAAAGGCCGATAAATCCCCAGGGCCAGATAGGCTGCATCCCAGAGTACTTAAGGAAGTAGCTCCAGAAATAGTGGATGCATTAGTAATAATCTTTCAAAACTCTTTAGATTCTGGAGTAGTTCCTGAGGATTGGCGGGTAGCAAACGTAACCCCACTTTTTAAGAAGGGAGGGAGAGAGAAAACGGGGAATTACAGACCAGTTAGTCTAACATCGGTAGTGGGGAAACTGCTAGAGTCAGTTATTAAAGATGGGATAGCAGCACATTTGGAAAGTGGTGAAATCATTGGACAAAGTCAGCATGGATTTACAAAAGGTAAATCATGTCTGACGAATCTTATAGAATTCTTCGAGGATGTAACTAGTAGCGTGGATAGGGGAGAACCAGTGGATGTGGTGTATCTGGACTTCCAGAAGGCTTTCGACAAGGTCCCACATAAGAGATTAGTATACAAACTTAAAGCACACGGCATTGGGGGTTCAGTATTGATGTGGATAGAGAACTGGCTGGCAAACAGGAAGCAAAGAGTAGGAGTAAACGGGTCCTTTTCACAATGGCAGGCAGTGACTAGTGGGGTACCGCAAGGCTCAGTGCTGGGACCCCAGCTATTTACAATATATATTAATGATCTGGATGAGGGAATTGAAGGCAATATCTCCAAGTTTGCGGATGACACTAAGCTGGGGGGCAGGGTTAGCTGTGAGGAGGATGCTAGGAGACTGCAAGGTGACTTGGATAGGCTGGGTGAGTGGGCAAATGTTTGGCTGATGCAGTATAATGTGGATAAATGTGAGGTTATCCATTTTGGTGGCAAAAACAGGAAAGCAGACTATTATCTAAATGGTGGCCGACTAGGAAAAGGGGAGATGCAGCGAGACCTGGGTGTCATGGTACACCAGTCATTGAAAGTAGGCATGCAGGTGCAGCAGGCAGTGAAGAAAGCGAATGGTATGTTAGCTTTCATAGCAAAAGGATTTGAGTATAGGAGCAGGGAGGTTCTACTGCAGTTGTACAGGGTCTTGGTGAGACCACACCTGGAGTATTGCGTACAGTTTTGGTCTCCAAATCTGAGGAAGGACATTATTGCCATAGAGGGAGTGCAGAGAAGGTTCACCAGACTGATTCCTGGGATGTCAGGACTGTCTTATGAAGAAAGACTGGATAGACTTGGTTTATACTCTCTAGAATTTAGGAGATTGAGAGGGGATCTTATAGAAACTTACAAAATTCTTAAGGGGTTGGACAGGCTAGATGCAGGAAGATTGCTCCCGATGTTGGGGAAGTCCAGGACAAGGGGTCACAGCTTAAGGATAAGGGGGAAATCCTTTAAAACCGAGATGAGAATAACTTTTTTCACACAGAGAGTGGTGAATCTCTGGAACTCTCTGCCACAGAGGGTAGTCGAGGCCAGTTCATTGGCTATATTTAAGAGGGAGTTAGATGTGGCCCTTGTGGCTAAGGGGATCAGAGGGTATGGAGAGAAGGCAGGTACGGGATACTGAGTTGGATGATCAGCCATGATCATATTGAATGGCGGTGCAGGCTCGAAGGGCCGAATGGCCTACTCCTGCACCTAATTTCTATGTTTCTATGTTTCTATGTTTATATTGCTTCTCGTGGATACTAAAGACTTTTTATTTTTGTTGATTAAATAACTCTCTTATCATACTCGCCACAGGATGATATTATTCCTCAGCAATAACGCAATGCGTTCTAGACGCCTTAAATCAAAGTGATCTGGTTCCTACCTTTAAGTGTGATTAACACCATTCCTTCTTTTTCACTGGAGGTATAAAGCAGGTCATAAAAAATGATGGATGAGGCACGATAACTAACGAGTCCGTAATGTAATCTGGATGTGGGGACGTTTGTGTGCCCAGGCTTCAGTGCCACCGCTGCCGAAGGAATCCGCTTTAATTAGACTAGGGGTGTGGGTGGGGGGAGGCGTGTGGGGGCGGGGGGGCTTGTGGGGGGGGTTTGTAGGGGGATGGGGATGTGGGCTGGGGGAATTGCGGGGAGGGTGTGTGAGGGGTCTTGTGGGGGAGGTGGGTGTGTGGGCAGGGGGGATTGTGGGGGGAGGGGGGTTAGTGGGTGGGGAGGGGTATGGGGCGGGGGGACTTGTGGGGGGGCTGTAGGGGGATGGGGGTGCGTGGGTGGGGGATGTTGTGGGGGGAGGGCAGCATGTGGATGGGGGGAGGGGGGTAGGGGTGGGGGGGTGTGGTGGCGGGGGGTCTTGTACGAGGGTTTGTAGGGGGACGGGGGAGTGTGGGAGGAGGAGGGGGTATGGGCGGGGGGAGAGAGCTCGGAGAAAAGCCGGTGGTTGTGGGGGACAGGGGGTATCACAGGGAAGGGGCCAGGAGCCATCGAGGGGGACCAGAGGGGAAGGGGCTGGAGCTGATGGTGCGATGGGGACTCACAGCGGGATCTCCTCCACCGGGATCAGATTCTCCGCTTTCCATTTGGCGCCATCTCCCGCGCCGGGAGACCTCCGCCGGCCATCCAGAGCGTCCGTCAGCTCCAGTAAAGACATGATGGTGCAGGAAGGGGCGGACCATCCCGGGGAGTGACAGGAGAATATTCTAATCCGCGCGGCGCTGACTGGCAGGAGAAGAGATCGATCTGCGCACACACGGTTTTTAAACCTCACTAACCTTTACAATAAACCAGTGATCGGAACAAAACCTGTTGCACTCGCCGCACAGGCGAACAGTGAGTAACCTGGCGAAACATCGTAGCGATATCGCCTACCGTTTTTGTGCAAATAGATAAACCGCGCAAACCGGAAGATAACAAGATCAGAGTTTTAGTTATGTGTGGATGGATGGATGGATGGATGGATGGATGGATGGATGGATGGATGGATGGATGGATGGATGGGATGGGATGGATAGACAGACAGACAGACAGACAGACAGACAGACAGACAGACAGACAGACAGACAGACAGACAGACAGACAGACAGACAGACAGACAGACAGACAGACAGATAGAGACATACATGACATGTGATATGAGTAGAATTAGGTCATTCGGCCCATTGTCTATTCTACCATTCAATCATGGCTGATCTATCTCTCCCTCCTAACCCCATTCTCCTGCCTTCTCCACATAACCCCTGACACCCATACTAATCAAGAATCTGTCAATCTCCGCCTTAAAAGTACCCAATGACTTGGCCTCCACAGCCTTCTGTGGCAATGAATTCCACAGATTCAATACAATATTGTGTTCAGTTTTGGTCACCCTGTTCTAGGAAAGATGTGGATAGGTTGGAAAGGGTACTAGGGCGGCAGGGTTTGTACATTCAACCTGTGACCTGCGTGGGTTTTCTCCGGGTGCTCTGGTTTCCTCCCACACTCCAAAGACGTGCAGGTTTGTAGGTTAAATTGTCCCTAGTTTGTGCAGGATAGGACAAGTGTACGGGTGATCGGTAGTTGACCTGTTTCCACGCTGTATCTCTAAACTAAACTGTCGGTTTAGTTTTAAAAAGCAGATGCTCCGAGCCACACCAACCATCGATAACCCATTCACATTAGTGCTATGATATCCCATTTTCTCATCCAATCCCTACACCAAGGGGGCCAATTAACCTACAAACCCACACGTCTTTAGAGTGTGGGATGAAACCGGAGCACCCGGAGAAAACCCACACAGTCACAGGTACGACGTGCAGAACACCACACACACACACACACACACACACACACACACACACACACACACACACACACACACACACACACACACACACACACACACACACACACACACATAGGCACACACACATCACACACACACACACACAGCACACACACACACACACACACACACACACACACACACACACACACACACACACACACACACACACACACACACACGCACACACGCACACACACACGCACACACGCACACACGCACACACACAGACACACGCACACACGCACACACACAGACACACACACAGACACACACACACACAGGCAAACACACAGACACACACACACACACACACACACACACACACACAGGCAGACCACCACACCACACACAACACAGGCAGACACACCACACACACACACACACACACACCACACCACAACACAACACCACACACCACACCACGCCCCCACCACAGACACACACCACACACCAGGCAGCAGACACACACAACACACAGACACACACACACACACACACACACACACACACACACACACACACACACACACCACACACACCCACACACACACACACACACACACACACACACACAGGCAGACACACACACACACACACACAGGCAGACACACACACACACACACACAGGCAGACACACACACACACACACACACACACACACACACACACACACACACACACACACACACACACACACACACACACACACACACACACACACACACACACACACACACAGCACCCATTGACAGGATAGAACCGGTGTTTGTGGCGCTGTGAGGCGTTGGCTATCCACTGCACCACTGTGCCACTCCGCTTTGCTTCAGCTCCTGTGTTGTTCAAGGCTGCCCTGCAGCTACAGAAGTAGTTGTCGCCTGCAGGTCAGAAGGAGCAGGGAGAGAGAGTGACGGAACACCGTATAGTGAACCTTCTCCAAGGCTCGGACACGGGGAAGCCTGCAGGCATTTTCTGCTCGCCTCTGGGGTGAGCTGAGGAGCGAGCGGTGATGAGGAGAGTTTTACTTGAAGCACGGGCTTGTAGTTTCTGCTACCCAGTGCCTCTCCAGGGGCTGGGGTTACAGCGCAGAAAGAAGGGCATCATTTTGGTTTTAATACTCCATTAATTTCCTGAGCCTTAGAAAGGTCCCACAGCAAAGGTCACAGGTCACTGTGTGGCACGGTGGCGCAGCTGTAGAGTTGCTGCCAAACAGCTCCAAGGGACCCGGTTCAATGCTGACCTCGGGTGCTGTCAGTACGGAGTTTGCACGTTCGTTCTCCCTGTGACCAAGTGGGATTTCACCGGGTGCTCCGGTTTTCTCTCACACGCCAAAGACGTGCAGGTTTGTTGGTTAATTGGCCTCGGTAAAATTGTAAATTGTCCCCAGTGTATGTAGGGTAGTGTTAGCGTACGGGCTGATCGTTGGTCTATGTAGACTCTGTATCTCTGTGCCCGAGCTGTATCTCTAAACAAAACTAAACTAATCTATTGAAGAAAGTAGGAAAAGCAAAAATGGACTAATGTCTGTCATTGAGAAGTTGGTGGAATCTATGCAAGGGATGGTGTGTGGAGTTCTGTTGTCCAGTTAGGGTTAGGTTTGTGCGAGTCGGTTCAAGAACCTGATAGTTGTAGGGGAGTAAAGGCGTGTCCCACTTGGTGATTTTTTCGGCGTCTGCCGGCACTATTGACTGATGTATTAGGTCACTAAAAAATTTGCGTTCTGATGTGGCGTGATGACATCATTTTTTTTGTCGCCGCTGGATGTTGAAATGTTCAAAATCCTTTGGCGACACTGATATGACGCCGGCAGTCGCCGAAAAAAATTGCCAAGTGGGACAGGCCCTTAAGTGTTCCTGTACTATGTTAATTCCCAGGATGGCGGGACTGTCATATGCTGAGAGAATGGAGCAGCTGGGCTTGTATATTCTGGCGTTTAGAAGGATGAGAGGATATCTTATTGAAACATATAAGATTATTAAGGGTTTGGACACGCTAGAGGCAGGAAACATGTTCCCGATGTTGGGGGAGTCCAGAACCAGGGGCCACAGTTTAAGAATAAGGAGTAAGCCATTTAGATTGGAGATGAGGGAAAACTTTTTCTCACAGAGAGTTGTGAATCTGTGGAATTCTCTGCCTCAGAGGGCAGTGGAGGCAGGTTCTCTGGATGCTTTCAAGAGAGAGCTAGATAGGGCTCTTAAAGATAGTGGAGTCAGGGGATATGGGGAGAAGGCAGGAACGGGGTACTGATTGTGGATGATCAGCCATGATCACATTGAATGGCGGTGCTGGCTCGAAGGGCCGAATGGCATACTCCTGCACCTATAGGAAGGATGTCAATAAAATAGAGAGAGTACAGAGGAGATTTACTAGAATGTTGCCTGGGTTTCAGCAACTAAGTTACAGAGAAAGGTTGAACAAGTTAGGGCTTTATTCTCGGGAGCGCAGAAGGTTAAGGGGGGACTTGATAGAGGTCTTTAAAATGATGAGAGGGATAGACAGAGTTGACATGGACAAGTTTTTCCCATTGAGAGTAGGGAAGATTCGAACAAGAGGACATGATTTGAGAATTAAGGGACAAAAGTTTAGGGGTAACATGAGGGGGAACTTCTTTACTCAGAGAGTGGTGGCTGTGTGGAATGAGCTTCCAGTGGAAGTGGTGGAGGCAGGTTCGATTTTATCATTTAAAAATAAATTGGATAGGTATATGGATGGGAAAGGAATGGAGGGTTATGGTATGAGTGCAGGTAGATGGGACCAGGGGAGAATAATTGTTCGGCGCGGACTTGTAGGGCCAAGATGGCCTGTTTCCGTGCTGTAATTGTTATATGGTTATATGGTTATTGTCTATTGTCTATTGCCTTTGGCCCACCCACTCCACATCAACCATCGATCATCCAATCACACTACTTTTACGATCCATTGCAACAGAAGGCTGTGGAGGCCAAGTGAATGGATATTTTTAAGGTGGAGATAGATAGATTGCCGATCAGTACAGGTGTCAGGGGTTATGGGGAGAAGGCAGGAGAATGGGGTTAGGAGGGAGAGATAGATCAGCCATGATTGAATGGTGGAGTAGACTTGATGGGCCGAATGGCCTAATTATGCTCCAATCACTTATGAACCTGTCAATTTATGAACTGAATCCTCTTTCTCACACTCCACACACACTAGAGGACAATCTACAAGGGGCCAATTGACCTACAATCCTGCATGTCTTTGGGATGCGGGAGGAAACCGGAGCACCTGGAGAAAACCCACAAACGGTCATGGGGAGAGCTGCAAACTCCACACACCTGCAGACACAACACCCGAGATCAGGATCGAACCGGGTGTCTCTGGCGCTGTGAGATAGCAGACCTACCCGCTGCCCCACTGTGTGCCACCCAGGTGAGACAACAGTGTAAACTCTGACTGCCGTTTAAGGGATTGGAAGTGCATCATCTTGAGTTCACAAGCTCACGAGGAGCAGAATTAGGGCATTCGGCCCATCTGCCATTCAATCATGGCTGATCTATCAGAGGTGGCTGTCTGTACGGAGTTTGTACGTTCTCCCAGTGACCTGCGTGGGTTTTCACCGAGATCTTCAGTTTCCTCCCACACTTCAAGTGTTACAGGTTTGAGGGATTGATTGGCTTGGTATAAATGTAAACTTTCCCTAGTGTGTGTAGGATATGGTGTGCGGGGATCGCTGGTCAGTGCGGTGGGCCGAAGGGCCTGTTTCCTCGCTGTATTACTAAACTAAGACAGAGTGACGCAGAGCCTGGAAAGATGCCAACATCAACAACGGAGATGTCATTACAGACCTCACAATGAAACCACCGGGTTTTGATCTCCATCGCAAGCAATGACTAACCCTGAACAGAATCCGCACCCTCCATGCAAGAACAGCCCATCACTTGCATAAGTGGGGGGCGACAGACAGCCCTGCTTGTGACTGTGGACATCCAGAGCAGACCATCCCACACATGGTGAATGACTGCCCACTGAGGCTTTTCCCTGGGGGCATCATAGCCATCCACCCAGTAACTGATGCTGTCCTGGCCTGGATGTCCACCCTTGACCAACAACTTTAGGCGGGGTACGCCATACACACGAAGAAGAAGACTAAACTTAAATTTAGTCAAAGTCCGAGTAAAAAATCTATCAGAGTTCAGAGTCACGCATATGTGGATAAGTAAGTAAGTACGTTTGTTGGCCAAGTATTCACATACAAGGAATTTGCCTTGGTGCTCCGCCCACAAGTAACAACATGACATACAGTGACAGTTACGAATGACTCAGAAAACACTAAACATTAATAATAATAAGACAAAATGATAAATAACTCTGATTATTAGCAACCACTTTCTGTTATTTGCACTATCAGTTTATTTATTCATGTGTGTATATATTTATATCATGGTATATGGACACATTTATCTGTTTTGTAGTAAATGCCTACTATTTTCTGTGTGCTTAAGCAAAGCAAGAATTTCATTGTCCTATACAGGGACACATGACAATAAACTCACTTGAACTTGAACTTGAAACACCATTGATTAAGCATGTGAACCAACAAAATACCAGATCATAGGGAGGCTACAGATTTTTGGCTGTTGAGTAGAGCAACTACTCGTGGATAAAAGCTGTTTTTATGTCTGGCTGTGGCAGCTTTGACAGCCCGGAGTCGCCTTCCAGAGGGAAGTGATTCAAAGAGTACGCATCATCATGCGTACGCACAGCCGTCTGAAGCATGTGATGTCATTTGAAGATAGACGCAAAATGTTGGAGTAACTCAGCGGGACCAGCAGCATCTCTGGAGAGAAGGAATGGATGATGTTTCGGTTCGAGACTCTTCTTTAGCCTGAAGAAGGGTCTCGACCCGAAATGTCACCCATTGCTTCTCTCCAGAGATGCTGCCGGTCCGGCTGAGTTACTCCAGCATTTTGCGTCTATCTTCAATTTTCTTGGCCCCGCTCTTTTTTTTTTTTTTTTTTTTTAAATTATGAAACTACTTTTATTCAAAAAATAAAAATAAACATAGAGTATTAACACAATCAAAGACTGCCTATGCTGACAGTTTACAAACAAATGATCATCAAATTAATAACGTCAACGTCAACTGGATCCACGAAATGGCCGTTGAAGGTCGAGTGTTCCGTTTATCAACAAAACACTCGACCTTCAACGGCGACCAGTATTCATGGAAAGCCTCCAAAGTCCCCATGGACACCACGTGTTCCCTCTTAACACTTAAACAAATTTATCAAATTATCCAGGCCAGGACAGCATCAATTTGGCCCCCCTCTGGGAGTAGAAGTGGGGGCGGTTCCGGATCCGCAACGGCCGTGAGCCCCAGGCCGAGCTCGGCGATCGTTTGCCTGCGTCTGCTGCTGTTGGAGGTGAGACGTTGCGTCGCGCCAGGGTCTTGGGCCTGTCCTACTTTGGCCGTCAGTTCCGCGACTGGCCGGTGGCGCACGAAGATTTAGTGCAGGACGAAGTCCACACTCCTGTAAACATAGAAACATAGAAACATAGAAATTAGGTGCAGGAGTAGGCCATTCGGCCCTTCGAGCCTGCACCGCCATTCAATATGATCATGGCTGATCATCCAACTCAGTATCCCGTACCTGCCTTCTCTCCATACCCTCTGATCCCCTTAGCCACAAGGGCCACATCTAACTCCCTCTTAAATATAGCCAATGAACTGGCCTCGACTACCCTCTGTGGCAGAGAGTTCCAGAGATTCACCACTCTCTGTGTGAAAAAAGTTCTTCTCATCTCGGTTTTAAAGGATTTCCCCCTTATCCTTAAGCTGTGACCCCTTGTCCTGGACTTCCCCAACATCGGGAGCAATCTTCCTGCATCTAGCCTGTCCAACCCCTTAAGAATTTTGTGAGTTTCTATAAGATCCCCTCTCAATCTCCTAAATTCTAGAGAGTATAAACCAAGTCTATCCAGTCTTTCTTCATAAGACAGTCCTGACATCCCAGGAATCAGTCTGGTGAACCTTCTCTGCACTCCCTCTATGGCAATAATGTCCTTCCTCAGATTTGGAGACCAAAACTGTACGCAATACTCCAGGTGTGGTCTCACCAAGACCCTGTACAACTGCAGTAGAACCTCCCTGCTCCTATACTCAAATCCTTTTGCTATGAAAGCTAACATACCATTCGCTTTCTTCACTGCCTGCTGCACCTGCATGCCTACTTTCAATGACTGGTGTACCATGACACCCAGGTCTCGCTGCATCTCCCCTTTTCCTAGTCGGCCACCGTACATTTTCCATGTACACCACTCCATGCGCCCATTCCATGCTACCCACGCGCTACCCACACGCTACCCACATGCTGCCCACACGTTAGCAGGTCGCGTAAAAGGCGCGCGAATGACGGCCAAGTGGGACAGGCCCTTAAAGTCTCCAGTGGCAGTCTTTAAGCACCGAGAAAGGGAATAGTTTCACTACCTGGGTGCTTATTGCCAGAGCAGAATTGCATGCATATGTCACTAAACAAAAACTGTCATTAGAAGTGATTTAAGTCGACTCAGGATAAAGATAGCCCAAGGCATTTCAATTGACGGAGTATAATGAAGCACTCGGGGAATTTCTGATCCATTTCCACAGCAATATAGGATGCTTTACATCACGTACCGAGACAGGGCCTCAGTTAATACACAAACCACCTCATCCCAAGGAAGCACATTCCTATCTCTTGAAGGTGAACGGGAATTAAGTTTATTTCGAACTCTGCACCGGCTCTTTGGAGGAATTCTCAGCTTGGGTTGTGGAAATATAGAAGGAACTGCAGGTGCTGGAACCTTGAGTGAAAGGAAAAAAGACACAAAGTGTTTGGGTAACTCAGGCAACTTGAGTGTGTGCCTTGGAGGACACTTTCCAGTTCATGGCTTCCATATGCTGCCCTTCGTTAGTTTAGAAAGGACACAAAGTTCTGGCGTAACTCGGCGGGTCAGGCAGCATCTGTGGAGAACAGGGATAGGTGATGTTTCACAGAGTGCTGTAGTAACTCAGCGGGTCAGGCAGCATCTGTGGAGAACATGGATAGGTGACGTTTCACAGAGTGCTGGAGTAACTCAGCGGGTCAGGCAGCATCTGTGGAGAACATGGATAGGTGACGTTTCACAGAGTGCTGGAGTAACTCAGCGGGTCAGGCAGCATCTGTGGAGAACGTGGATAGGTGACGTTTCAGGTCGAGACCCTTCCTCAGGCTCTCTGCAGGACATGGATAGGCAATGTTTTTGAGAGAGAGAGAGAGAGAGAGAGAGAGAGAGAGAGAGAGAGAGAGAGAGAGAGAGAGAGAGAGAGAGAGAGAGAGAGAGAGAGGCTTGAACTTTCTTTGCACATGCATACGTACATACACACACGCAAGTACATACACACACACACACACATAGATACTGTAGATAATACACATACACTCTCACACACACACGGTCATTCAAAGGAGAAAGGATTTGATGCAGAGGCCATAAAAAGAGAACATGGGATAGGTTCTTTGGCCAAAGAACAGAGAGAGAGACAGAGAGAGACAGAGACAGAGACAGAGACAGACACAGAGACAGAGAGAGAGACAGAGACAGAGACAGAGACAGACACAGAGACAGAGAGAGAGACAGAGACAGACAGAGAGAGAGAGACAGAGACAGAGAGAGAGACAGAGAGAGACAGAGACAGAGAGAGAGACAGAGACAGAGACAGAGACAGACACAGAGACAGAGAGAGACAGAGACAGAGAGAGAGACAGAGACAGAGAGAGAGACAGAGACAGAGACAGAGAGAGACAGAGAGAGACAGAGACAGAGAGAGACAGAGACAGAGAGAGACAGAGACAGAGAGAGAGAGAGACAGAGACAGAGAGAGACAGAGACAGAGACAGAGAGAGACAGAGACAGAGACAGAGAGAGACAGAGACAGAGACAGAGACAGAGAGAGAGAGAGAGAGAGAGAGACAGAGACAGAGACAGAGACAGAGAGACAGAGAGAGACAGAGACAGAGAGAGAGACAGAGACAGAGACAGAGACAGAGACAGAGACAGAGACAGAGACAGACACAGAGACAGATACAGAGAGAGAGACAGAGACAGAGAGAGAGACAGAGACAGAGACAGAGACAGAGAGAGACAGAGACAGAGACAGAGAGAGAGACAGAGACAGAGACAGACACAGAGACAGAGAGAGAGACAGAGACAGACAGAGAGAGAGAGAGACAGAGACAGAGACAGAGAGACAGAGAGAGACAGAGACAGAGAGAGAGACAGAGAGAGACAGAGACAGAGAGAGAGACAGAGAGAGACAGAGACAGAGACAGAGACAGACACAGAGACAGAGACAGAGAGAGAGACAGATACAGAGAGAGAGACAGAGAGAGACAGAGACAGAGAGAGAGACAGATACAGAGAGAGAGACAGAGAGAGACAGAGACAGAGAGAGAGACAGAGAGAGACAGAGACAGAGAGAGAGACAGAGACAGAGACAGAGACAGAGAGAGACAGAGACAGAGACAGAGAGAGAGACAGAGACAGAGACAGAGAGAGACAGAGACAGAGACAGAGAGAGAGACAGAGACAGAGACAGAGAGAGAGACAGAGACAGAGAGAGAGACAGAGACAGAGAGAGACAGAGACAGAGACAGAGAGAGAGACAGAGACAGAGACAGAGACAGAGAGAGAGACAGAGACAGAGAGACAGAGACAGAGACAGAGAGAGAGACAGAGACAGAGACAGAGACAGAGAGAGAGACAGAGACAGAGAGAGACAGAGACAGAGACAGAGACAGAGACAGAGAGAGACAGAGAGAGAGAGAGACAGAGACAGTGACAGAGACAGAGACAGATAGAGAGAGTGAGAGAGAGAGACAGAGAGAGAGAGAGAGACAGAGAGAGAGAGAGAGAGAGACAGAGAGAGAGAGAGAGACAGAGACAGAGACAGAGACAGAGACAGATACAGAGACGGGGACAGATAGAGAGTGAGTGAGAGAGAGACAGAGAGAGAAAGTCCTTCTCCACACACACACATACGTAGATACACACACACATACATGCAGCACACACGTACATAGATACACACACACACATGTTCCATTAGGTTACAAACTACCTAAGCGAACATGAGGTGATTGTGTAGGAAGGAACTGCAGGTGCTGGTTTAAATCGAAGGTAGACATAAAATGCTGGAGTAACTCAGCGGGACAGGCAGCATCTCTGGGTGACGCCTCGGGTCTGAAGAAGGGTCTCGACCCGAAATGTCATCCATTCCTTCTCTCCAAAGATGCTGCCTGTCCCGCTGAGTTGCTCCACTTGAGGTGATTATTGAGACTGCAGAGACACAGCATGGATACAGGCCCTTCAGCCCACCAAGCCAGCGCCAACCAGCGATCCCCGTACACTGAAACTATCCCACACGCTAGAGACAATTTTAAATGTTACCAAAATTTAACCTAAAACCTGTACGTCTTTGGAGTATGGATGAAAACCCGGAGAAAACCCACGCGGTCACAGGGAGAACGTGCAAACTCCATCCAGGCAGCAGCCGAGGTCAGGATCAAACCTGGGTCTCTGGCGCTGTGAGGCAGCAACTCTACCGCTGCGCCACCGTGCCACAATTATACATTAATTTTGCAACACGAAGACCATGGCCAATGCTTCAGTGAGGAAAAGCTGGACATAAAATCTTGGCACCAGCCCAAACAATAAGAAGCAACTGTGAAATGTTTTTTCCCCCTCACCGCTTGTATAGTTATCACATTTTTATGGTTCAAATTGCCGTGAGCGTTTGGGGAGCGTTTGCGGTTTATTGGGTTCAGCGCCTAGTCAACACCGACCCACGGGGGGGCAAGGAGTGTACACGGATTACGTCCACAGGCAGTCGACTCTGCTGCGGCTAGAGAGGGCTAGAGTCACTCTGCATCACTGCTTCAGAGCTCAGAACCAACTCTGCCAGTCCCCATGCTACCCTGCATAGTTCTGGTGCCAGGCAAAGGGTGGCTTGGTGGCGCAGCGGTAGAGTTGCAGACCTTGCAGCACTCGGGGTTCGATCCCGACCACGGCTGCTGTCTGTACGAAGTCTGTGCCTTCTCCCTGTGACCTGCGTGGGATTTCTAAACTCTAAACTCAACTTAATTGAAAGGTACAACAGAACAGTCCCTATGGGGAGTGGATGAGAAAGTGGAATAACATCATGGTGGCGCAGCGGTAGAGTTGCTGCCTTACAGTGCCAGAGTCCCAGGTTCGATCCCGACCTCCGGTGCTGTCTGTACAGGGTTTGCACCTTCTCCCCGTGACCTGCGTGGGTTTTCTCCGAGATCTTCGGTTTCCTCCCACACTCCAAAGACGTGCAGGTTTGTAGGTTAATTGGCTTGGTGCGAATGTAAATTATTCCCAGTTTAAGTAGTTCTCGCCCAGGACTAACAGCAACTGGGACCTCAACGCCTGTCATCTTGCCATAGAAACATAGAAACATAGAAAAAAGGTGCAGGAGTAGGCCATTCGGCCCTTCGAGCCTGCACCGCCATTCAATATGATCATGGCTGATCATCCAACTCAGTATCCCGTACCTGCCTTCTCTCCATACCCCCTGATCCCTTTAGCCACAAGGGCCACATCTAACTCCCTCTTAAATATAGCCAATGAACTGGCCTCAACTACCTTCTGTGGCAGAGAGTTCCAGAGATTCGCCACTCTCTGTGTGAAAAAAGTTGTTCTCATCTTGGTCCTAAAGGATTTCCCCTCTATCCTTAAGCTGTGACCCCTTGTCCTGGACTTCCCCAACATCGGGAACATCTAGCCTGTCCAACCTCTTAAGAATTTTGTAAGTTTCTATAAGATCCCCCCCTCAATCTTCTAAATTCTAGCGAGTACAAGCCGAGCCTATCCAGTCTTTCTTCATATGAAAGTCCTGACATCCCAGGAATCAGTCTGGTGAACCTTCTCTGCACTCCCTCTATGGCAATAATGTCCTTCCTCAGATTTGGAGACCAAAACTGTACGCAATACTCCAGGTGTGGTCTCACCAAGACCCTGTACAACTGCAGTAGAACCTCCCTGCTCCTGTACTCAAATCCTTTTGTTTCCCTTCCCCCATCATGCAGCGACCCTCTGTGACTGTCAATATAGTAAAGAGCCAACAGAGTAACGAGTTACCATAGCAAGGAGACATACATAAATAAGAAGAGGTACTGGAGGAGAGACTTTGTAAATTAGATGGAGAAACTTGAATAGTGTTGAGAATAGCAGATCCAATGCATATTTGACCAATGGATTGGAATTGTTTAACCCTTGATGTTAAAGCAGTTTCTATTATCAAGGTGGGGAGAAATTGTCCCTGGATTCGGCAGTCTTGATTGGATTTATGATGAAATTGACAGCATATGGAAATTGATTGTTTAAATTTGAACAGCTAGGAATTCCACTGGAATTGGAATGGAATTGTGTTATCGGCCACAATGCTGTGGAATAAGAAGGATAAGATGGACACTGAAATTTGAAATAGTAAATTGAATGCTGAGACTGAATTTGGTTAAATTGGAACATGCATCATGGTTTGCTTTAAATTAGGGTCACGCCTGTAGGGAAATCTGGACTGAACCCAGCTGAAATTTATATGAGGACCCGTCATCAGATACACATATTATAACATTGTGTGAGTATGAAGACAGCTGATTAGCGTTGATCCTAGGATAATAAAGGGTATATTAGGGAACAGAATAGCAATAGGGATACCATGATAGATCAGAATAGGTTCAATAGAAAATGGAATAGGCGAGTGAAATAGAATTATACTGAATGTATGGAGAAGCATGGGTGCATGATGGTAACTTGCTTTGTCCCAAGTTTTTCCGAAATTTTAGGTTTTAGGTTTCAACTATGGAAAGGGATTGAAGAATGGGCAACATATCCTGAAGTGGCGGCGCTGTTGAACGGCTGCGGCTCGCCTGCTGTCCGTCTGTCTTTACTTTTTGTTGTTGTTTTTTTTGTCTTGTTTTAGTCAAATTTTAGTTATTAGGCTGTGTTATGTGTGGGGGGGGGGGCTGAAACATGGTTTTCTGTCTCTCCCTTTGGGGGAATGCGACTCTTCTTGTCGTATCCCCCTTTTCTGCCTCTGTCTGCGCTGAGGCCTAATGGCGGAGCTGGTGGCCTCCAACTGCGACCGACCTCGAGGCTCCGGAAACAGAGCCAGCCAGGACTCACCAACGCGAGGCTGGCCGTCTTCGAGCTGTGGCGGCGGCGAACCAGTGGCAGCGGCACGGTTCGGGGCTGAGACGGCACTCCGGTGGCAGCGGCCCAGCTCTGGGCTGAGACGGCACTCCGGTGAGGGCGGCCCGGCGTGGGGCTGAGACGGCGCTCCGATGGCAGAGGCGGCCTGGCGCGGGGCTGAGACGCTGCCGTGTGGGCGGCCCGGTGCGGGGCGGAGACGGTGCTCCGGTGGCTGAGGCGCCGTTCTGGTGGCGGCGACCTGAATCCGGGGCTCGGCCGCGGGCCAGTGGACGACATCGTCGGGAGCTCACAGGTCACAGGCCGGTGCCTGTTTTCTGGAGCTCCCGCGGCAACAGCTGCGTCCGCTGGACTGGAGGGCGGCAGCTTCGACCACCGCGGAGCTTGAACCGGCCCATTCGCGGAGCTCGGTTGAGCTGCGGGACTGACTACCATCGCCCGGTGGGGTAACAACATATCGCCTCAGTATGTTAATTGGCTTGGTGCGAATGAGGGAGAATGAGGAAGGAAGAGACAGTAACTTAAGATTTTGCCTCCATCACAGTGAGGAGGTGCCTGGTGAACTCACTGTGGTAGATGTTAATTTGTGTTTATTGTGTGTTTTGTTGTTGATTATTATATGTATGGCTGCAGGCAACGACAAATAAAGGATCTAATCTAATCTAAAAAAAAAAAACACGGATGGAGGGAATTTGCACCCACGAAAGCTCGGGAGGTGAAGACTCATCAGACGGAAATTGTGAAGCTATGCCCATGAAAACTCGGGACGCTTGGCAAGATTCTAGGAAGAAACATCATCATGTTGTGTTGCTCATAGATGGGAAATGTAATGTACACACATATGTATATCTGGTTAGCTGATTATTGAACTATTTGGTTATCATAAATGATGGATTATCATATATGATAAAAAGGAAGGAATGTTAATCCTGGCCAAATTGGAGTGGCTAGAACTTTAAAATGGGGTAAAAGCTTTAGGGCTGCTGGGAGATTTGGTCAATTTGGAATTGCTCTCTACAGAGCTGGGACAAGCTGCGGAGTGGTGCCAGTGTGTCTAGAGCCTAGATACAAGTTGCAAGAAAAGAATAAGAAAATCTGCAGACCCTGTCAATTAGGTGCAAAATGCATAGAATGGATTGGATGGCTGCAAACCAGACAACACCTTGTAAATAATTGTAAATAATGTTGCAGTTCTAAGTTGCTGAGTGTTGATTGGATGAGGTATTGAGCCTTGTCTGGGTTTCCTGCAGATCAGGGTAAATGTTTCTAAGTTGGCTTCCTTGAGAAGTCCGGTTTGAATACAATGTATTGAGCTGCTGCATTATTGAGTTAGGGAAATGTCTGTTATGTATGGAGTTAATCGATATCTGTAATTGGATTATTAAGAAACCCCCATGTGGTTCGGCCCCTTGAGGTCCCGGGACATATAAAAGTCCGCTGTCACGAGGTCCAGCATTGATCTTCTGGGAGATGGCTTGGGACTGTGTGACCTTCTGGAGTGTCTCTGTCTGAGCGAGGCCTAGAGGGCTTGATCGGGCAGATACGAGGATCAAACCCACGGTGGGATAGGCACAGTAGTTGAACTGTAATTGTGTTTTGTTAAAATAAATAATAGTTGATCACGTACTGAGTGATTTTTGACTGAAACTAGACTGGTGGGAAGCTTAGAACGAGCAATTTACAGGTACAGGGATCGGCCGGTTCAACGGCAACATGCATTGCCGGGGGCTGCGTTCATCAGCAGCCTGCGTGGGTGGAGCAGACCCACAAACATCGCGGCACGTCATTTCCGACTGCGTTGTCCTCCGCCCCCCCCTGGTGGAGGGGTAGACCTCATGGCCCTCGACAACAGCACATTGAACTGTCTACAGCGCCTGGAGGCCGTTACATAACCTCTGCTGCCTCAAACGCAAGAAGAAGAAGTGGTTCCATCGTACCAAATCGAAATCACATCATAGCCAATTTGGCCCGCACAATACAACTGGTGTTCCCTGATTCGTGTCACATTCAATGCACAGCTTGGATTGAAGAAAACAGCATAGAAACATTCCCTTCGGCCCATCGCGTTCATGTTGCTAATTGAGCACTCGTTCACACTAGTTCACACTAGTTCATTGCATTTCCACTTTCTCATCCAAACCCGCATGTCTTTGTGATGTGGGAGGAAATCGGACCCCTCCCAGCCTCCCTCCCTCTCTATCTCTCCCTCCTCCTCCCTCTCACACCCATCCATCCCTCCCTTTCCCCTCCCCCTCTCCTTTACCCTCCTCCTCCCTCATCTTCTCCCCTCCCTCTTCCCCTTCTCACCCCATCACCCTCTCCCCACCCCACTCTCCCTCTCCCTCCCCTCCTTCCTTCCCCCTTCCCTCTCCCCCGCCTTCACCCTATCCCACCCTCCCCCTCTCTCTCTCCCCTCTCTCCTCTTTCCCCCTCCCTCTCTCTTCCCAACCTCCTCTCCTGCCTCCTCTCCTGCCCCCTCTCCCTCCCCTCTCTTTCTCCCCTTCTTTGTTTCCCCATCTCTGTTTTCCTCCCTCTCTCCCCTCTTCCCCTCTCTCTCTCTCCCTTCCTCTCGCTCTCCCCTTACCTCTCGCCCTTCCCTCTCTCCCCCCTCTCTTTCCCCTTCTCTCTCTCTCCTCTCTCTCCCCCTCCCCCACTCTTCCTTCTCCATTTCCCCCTCTCTCCTCTCTCCCCCCCCTCCCCTCTCCTCTCTTTCTCCTCTCTCTCTCCTTCTTTCTACTCTATTTCTCCCCTCGCCTCTTATCTCTCTCCACTCTCTCCCCTTCTCTCTCCCCCACTTTCTCCCCATCTCACTCACTCGCCCTTCCCCTGCTCTCATCCTTCTCCATTTCACCCTCTCTCTCCTCCATCTTTCCCCTTCTCTCTCCCCTTCTCTCTCCCCCCTTCTCTCTCTCCCATCCTCGCTCTCCCCTTCTCTGTCTCTCCCCTCTTTCTCCTCTCTCTCCCCCCCCTCTCTCCCCCTACACTCTCTCCCCTCTTTCTCCCTCTCCCCCCCCTTCTCTCTCTCCCCTCTCTCCTCTCTCGATCCCCTCTCTTTCTCCCCTTCCTCTCTCTCCCCTCTTTCTCCTCTCTCACTCCCCTCTCTTTCTCCCCTTCCCTCTCTCCTCTCTCACTCCCCTTCTCTCTCTCTCAGGGGAGGAAAGAAATGTACCAAGGCTAAGCTGGATAATGAAATCCTGCACAAAATTAAACATCCCATCCTCTGAATCCCAGAATCCGTCAAGGAGATTCCTATTCATCTTATGTCGCTTCCGTTAAACTGTTTAACGAGACGTTGTAAACGACATTTAAATAAAAAGAGGGATTCGGACTAATATTCACGAGAAGTCTAATGACCTTTGTGTTACCAACATGGGACTCGAATACCCTAAAGCGATTTGCTAATGTTCTGCGCTCCTGCATACATTTAAAAGCTAATAATGTTTAATATGAGATGCATAACAAAGGGTTTGAGGGAATAATCTCCATGTGGTATTAATTAAAGGTTGGATGATACGATATAAACTGCACATTCACCTATTAATTCCAAAATTCAAATCAACGCGTCTTGCCTAATGAAGAACGACCCTGCACTCTGTAACCTTGTGCTTCAATTATGCTGAGCTCGGCGCTAATATTTGGATAACTATAGCAAGTGGGTTTCAGATAGAATGCTGGTGCTAGGCCTCGACATGCAGCATTGTCATTGGCATGGTCGACAGTACAGGAGTGGAGCGGAGATCCTGAAGCTCCTCGAAGCTCAAGATAAATTTTGCTGCACTCTTCCCAGCTTGACAAGGGTGGTTGGGGCGATTTAGGACGGGGTGGTGAGAAACATAGAAACATAGAAACATAGAAAATAGGTGCAGGAGTAGGCCATTCGGCCCTTCGAGCCTGCACCGCCATTCAATATGATCATGGCTGATCATCCAACTCAGTGTCCTGTACCTGCCTTCTCTCCATACCCCCTGATCCCTTTAGCCACAAGGGCCACATCTAACTCCCTCTTAAATATAGCCAATGAACTGGCCTCAACTACCTTCTGTGGCAGAGAATTCCACAGATTCACCACTCTCTGTGTGAAAAATGATTTCCTCATTTCGGTCCTAAAAGACTTCCCCCTTATCCTTAAACTGTGATCCCTTGTTCTGGACTTTCCCAACATCAGGAACAATCTTCCTGCATCTAGCCTGTCCAACCCTTTAAGAATTTTGTAAGTTTCTATAAGATCCCCCCTCAATCTTCTAAATTCTAGCGAGTACAAGCCGAGTCTATCCAGTCTTTCTTCATAGGAAAGTCCTGCCATCCCAGGAATCAGTCTGGTGAACCTGCTGGTGAATCTGGTGAGGGGGTGAAGGGCCTGTGTTGAGGGAGAGGAGGGGTGGGGGTGGCGAGGGAAGGTGGAGGGAGAGGTGGGCTTGAGGTGGTGAGGGGCCAGAAGGGATGAGATGGGGTGAGGGGTGAGTGAGGTGGGAAGTGGGAGGCATTAGGGTGGTGTTGATGGCCATCTTTGTGTCCCGGGAGACGCCCCCTGCAGCCACCCGTTCCAAAACAGGAGATAGACCCAGAAAGCTGGAGTAACTCAGTGGGACAGGCGGCATCTCTGGAGAGAAACAATGGGTGACGTTTCTGCCTTGCCACCTGTCCTGCTGAGATACTCCAGCTTTTTTGTGTCCATTGAGTATAGAAGTTGCCAGGTCATGTTGCAGTTGTATAAGACAAATTAACCTAAAAACCCACACGTCTTTAGGATGTGGAAGGAGAGCCGAGCATCCAAAGGAAACTCACACAGTCACAGGGAGAACATGCAAACTCCACACAGACAGCACCCAAGGTCAGGATCGAACACAGATCTCTGGCGCTGTGAGGCAGCAGCTCTACCAGCTGCACCACTGTGCTGCCCCTAAATTGAACCAATACATGACTCAGTAAATGGACATTGAAGCCCTCACTCAGTGCACTCTGTACGCTTGCTACTGTCAGAGTTTGGTCTGAGGGTTGTTCAACACGGGGGGACCATTGACCATTGAGGGAGGATGGTAGGTGATAATCAGGAGCAGTTTTCCCTGCCCATGTGTGAGCTGACCATGATTTTGAGGTCAATGAAACAAACATTGGTATGAAGCTAGTATGGGAATGGGGCAGTTTAAGTCAGTTCATCAAGCAGGATGAGTAGCTGTTCTTGATACTAAAGGGCCTGGCTCACGGTGCGATCTGACCCACGAGGTACCCCGAGTGAAAGACTCGTGGTTGTGTACGAGATTCCAAGTGCATGATCAAGATTTTAACCGAGTTCCCACGTGTGTGTATAAGTTTGCCATTTACTTCTCATTTCCACGATGTGTCAAGTTCTACCCCCGAGTTACCAAGTTCCTCTCCCGAGTTACTCGTTTCAAATAAGTTCCCACTTCGGACCAAAACTCATTGTTTCATACGGCCTTCCTCCCGTATTAGTGGAATTGTAAAACAAGTATGATTAATTGTATTACGAAATAGGGCATATTTCAGTAGGGTCAGGCGGCGTATGGGGAACGAGGAACAGTCAGGGTTTCGGCTCTTCTGCCTCCTCGTCAAATTGGGAAACTACTGTTGGAAGGAACTACAGACTTGAGTCTGGCTTTTGCCACATTCTGCTTGGGTCAGCCGAGATTCCTGCTCTCTGCAGCCGAACCTGGGCTCCATGAAGCCGAGGAGTGAACCTCCCGCTTAGCTAAACTCTCCCGCGCCTGTGTCCGACGCTCCTTCTAACCACAAAATGTGTTATTCTTCTGTGCAACATTTAAAGAAAGAATAGTGAATTCTATATGTAATGGAGCACTAATTTAAAACACCCGTTGGACCGGCAATGCTAGTTGTTATAGAATGGCAAATCGTAAATTGTCGCGCTTCGAATTAAAGGAGCCTTACCTGTTCACACTTTCTTTCAGGCTGCTGTTTTACAATAAAACTCCTTTAATTCTCTACACTCGTAACACCTGGTACCGGACTAGCTATCGTGTGTAAACGTTACACGGTAGAATGATAATTATTACTATCAGCCCTAAGTTTCAAGAAAGCGCGGGGTGCTAGAGGGATTACCCGACCCTGATTCTCAAATACTAGAGGGCACAGGATTAAGATGCAAGACCCCGAGTGTTTTCCACACGTTGGAGTGGGCGTCTGGATTCTACTGCCAGGGAATGTGATGCAAGCAGACGCAATATCAACTTTTTTTTTTATTTTTTTATTTATTTATTAGAAGTAGACATATTATAAAATGTAGTTACATATTATAGTAAAAAAAACTTTTCATATACATCAGTCATACATTATTAAAATTTTCCATTATCAATTACTTCTGCTTCTAGTGTTTTTATTTTTTATAGAAAGAGGGAAAAAGAAAGGGTAGAAAGTTACAAATAAAAAAGCAAGCAAAAAAAAACACAATAGAAAAACAA
Source organism: Amblyraja radiata (assembly GCF_010909765.2). NCBI lineage: Eukaryota > Metazoa > Chordata > Chondrichthyes > Rajiformes > Rajidae > Amblyraja > Amblyraja radiata. The sequence goes on from NC_045960.1 coordinate 8,393,109, forward strand.
GGGAGGTGGAATGGGTTACCTGTAATACATCAATGGAGAGCAATATCAACTTTTAAGAGGCATTTAGACCAACACATGGATGAGTGGGCAGGGAGTAGAGGCTCATGTGCAGGCAGGTAGGGTACATTTAGATTGGCATCATAATGGTACAGACATTATGGGCTGAAGGGCCTCTTTCTGTGCTGTACTGTTCTTTATAACAGTGCCCCGGTAAATGTAGAAAGAGTGCGGTTAATCCTCGCACCCAGATATTCTTCAAAAGACCCCGCTCTATGAACGCTAATGCTGCCTGCCCGCTGAGTTAAAGATTTCCCATGGTAGACTCACGAGACACTAAGGTAAACGCATGGGCCACTTCGTTCTTAAAACGAGTTTAAATGTTTCAATTTTTAACTTCAGCAGTACATTTTATTTGTGGAAAACTGTAAGCATGTTTGAATTTTTCCAAGAGTTTTCCAACAAGTTTCACGGGCACCTGCCGTTAGCGCCACGAGTCGCTAAGTTGCGTCCACGAGTTCCGACGTTCCCGCTACGTTAATTGTACGTAGTTACCACAAGTTAAATTTGTTTTAAGCTCGGGGTCACTCGTGGGTCAACTCGCACCGTGAGACAGGGGTTTAAGTCATTCAAGAGCATCTATAGGTATTGCCTTTAAATAACTTGATCAAGGCAGTAAATGCAAAAAGACAGAATAAAATAATTTAAGAAACAAGAATCAAACAAGGTGGCAATGCCAGAAACCACTGAACAAAGGGCAATGTTGATGGTGAAAAGTTCTGTTGATGGTAAAATCACCTTTTTAAATAACCCATCATTGTGATTTGAAGATTGGATTCTGCTGAATCAAGCCAGCACCATCCCTACTTGTTTATTTATATTGATCTCTCAGTAAGGAAGAGCTCAGCACAATCATCTACACCTGAAGCCAAACTCATTGATAGGTTCAATCAGGTTCAGGTTCAAGCCAATCAGAGACAAACTCACTTTGACTCACTAAGTATATAAGCAGCCTCTAACTCAAGCACCCATTGCACTGAATTAATCAACATGGCTCCAAAGAAAGCAACTGCAAGCAAAGCCAGTGGCTCCAAAACAACTGGTGTGAAGGTGGTCCCCACAGTGAACCAGCGACTCACCTTTACAGGTAGGGGCAGATTGGGTGGACCTGGTCCTTGGGCAGGAGGATTGGAGAAAACACTAGGCCCAAACATTTCCTTTTAATCCAGGCTCTTCTACAGATGGCCCTCACTATAACATATAACCTGGAGCAACCTAACAATGCAGGCTGATGTGTGGCCATGAGCCTTTTATGGTCACGTTTTAAGTGGTTTCTGGATTTGTTTCATCGATTATTTTTGTTTTAGAATTATTTTATTCTTTGAGTCTCTTTTTTTATTAACTGTCTTGATGCAATTATTTATAGATGGTGCATATGGATGTTGATGAATAACTAACTCCTTGGCATCAGGAATAGCAACTACTGCTTGAGGAACTGACTGTCTCTTTCAACCTGTTCATCCCTGTACAATTTTAATATCATCCAATCTGATGATGTGCTCCTTAACTACAACTTGGTGTTAATATCTGGTTACATGAACCCAGTTGGGTTTAAATATTGGAAAATAATGCAAGTTATCTCAATCTGCTTCAAAAAGTAACTTTTACAGTTGATGTACCTTTATTAAAAGTTGAATAAAACATGTTATGGTTGGCGAATGGCATGTTAGCATTCATAGCAAAAGGATTTGAGTATAGGAGCAGGGATGTTCTACTGCAGTTGTACAGGGTCTTGGTGAGACCACACCTGGAGTATTGCGTACAGTTTTGGTCTCCTAATCTGAGGAAAGACATTCTTGCCATAGAGGGAGTACAGAGAAGGTTCACCAGACTGATTCCTGGGATGTCAGGACTTTCATAGGAAGAAAGACTGGATAGACTCGGCTTGTACTCGCTAGAATTTAGAAGATTGAGGGGGGGATCTTATAGAAACTTACAAAATTCTTAAGGGGTTGGACAGGCTAGATGCAGGAAGATTGTTCCCGATGTTGGGGAAGTCCAGAACAAGGGGTCACAGTTTAAGGATAAGGTGGAAATCTTTTAGGACCGAGATGAGGAAAACATTTTTCACACAGAGTGGTGAATCTCTGGAATTCTCTGCCACAGAAGGTAGTTGAGGCCAGTTCATTGGCTATATTTAAGAGGGAGTTGGATGTGGCCCTTGTGGCTAAAGGGATCGGGGGTATGGAGAGAAGGCAGGTACAGGATACTGAGTTGGATGATCAGCCATGATCATATTGAATGGCGGTGCAGGCTCGAAGGGCCGAATGGCCTACTCCTGCACCTATTTTCTATGTTTCTTTGTTTCTATGTTTCCTTTGATAAACAATCTGATTCTGTTCAATTACTAGTTTTTTTTAAATCTGAGTCTAGAATTGGAAAGCAAAATCACTTGTAACAAAGTTGTCAACCCTCATTCTCCTCCCGTCCCCAACACGTGTTTGTCTTCCAGTATTGGGCCGGAGAAGCGGTTCTATGTTGGTCCAGCCACGGTACAAACGCCCTCCCATTTTACAAATGGTGATTAAAGCCTTGGAGAAAACCAATGATCGCAAAGGTACTTCAGTGCCAGCTATCAAGAACTACATCCTCTCGACTTACCCAATGGTGAGTCCCATCCTTCTCAAAGCCTCTCTGAAGAAAGCCTTGAGTGCTGGTCTTGAAAAGGGCATTCTCATCAGGCCTGCAGGCTCAAAAGCAACTGGAGCTAGAGGACGATTCAAAGTAAGCATGTTCTCTACAACTGGATGTTGTATTTTACAATAGTTCCTTTTAACTAATTGCACCCATTGTAAAGTTTCTATTCATCCAGCTGGACAATGTGACTGTACATGTGGTTAAAAACAAATATTTATTGTAATGGTGAAGGTTCTGTTTTACTGATTCATAACCCTAAATGGAATAGTTTAAAAATTGAAGTGATTTTGCATGATGTATCTGAAGTCTTTTGATACTATTTCCCAGCTTGCAGCTAAGACAGCAGTGAAGAAACCCAAAGAAAACAGTAATCCAAATGTTGCCTCTACAAAAACCGTGGTAAATGTCGAAGTCAAGACAACTGAAGCTGATAAAAGATCAGGTAATGATACTTGATTCCTTCTATTCATCCAAACTTGTTCTTACAACTGAGCCAACTATTCAATGTTGTCTTTGCCTGATCCCTTATCCATGCTTCTGGGATGAACAAGTTTTCAAATGCTCCTATGTTTGTCTATGGAATCCAATGGCTATATCTGTTCTCTTGCCCCCAAGAGTGGTGGGATGGGTGGATTTGTAACTCCAAAATCAAATGGAATTTGTATTGTAGGTCTCCTTTATTGCCATGTAAAAGGGCCAGACAAAAAGAGTGAAAGACAGGATGTTGGAGCATTGAACAGATCTAGATACAAATACTTAGTTCCTTAAGTGGCAAGATGGGCAGACTGGGTGGTGAAGGCAAGTAAGTCATAAACCTTCATCAATTGAGGCATTGTATACAAGTTGCAGCACACATAGAACATAGGTGCAGGAGGAGGCCAATCGTTGTGATCATGGCTGATCGGCTCCTATCAGTAACCCGTGCCTGCCTTCTCCCCATATCACATGACTCCACTAGCCCCTAGAACTCTATTAAACTCGCTCTTAAATCCATCCAGTGACTTGGCCTCCACTGCCCTCTGTGGCAGGGAATTCCACAAGTTCACAACTCTCTGGGCGAAAAAGTTTTTCCTCACCTCAGTCTTAAATGTCCTCCCCTTTATTCTAAGACTGTGGGCCCCTGGTTCTGGACTCGCCCAACATTGGGAACCTTTTTTCCTGCATCTAGCTTGTTCAGTCCTTTTATAATTTTATATGTTTCTATAAGATCCCCCCCTATCCTTCTAAACTCCAAGCCTAGTCTTTTCAATCTTTCTTCATTTGACAGTCCTGCCATCCCAGGGATCAATCTCGTGAACCTACACTGCATTGCCTCAATCACAAGGATGTCCTTCCTCAAATTAGGAGACCAAAACTGTACACAATACTCTAGATGTTGTCTCACCAGAGCCTTATACAACTGCAGAAGAAACTCTTTACTCCTATACTGAAATCCTCTTGTTATGAAAGCCAACATTCCATTAGCTTTCTTCACTGCATGGAACAAATATGATTAAGCTGCAGAGTGCAGGAAAGGTTCACAAGATATTGCCTGGTTTGGTGGTCTTGAGTTATAGGATGAGATGGGATAGTTCTACAGCATGGAAACAGATCCTTCAGCCCAATTTGCCCAACCGACTAATGTGCCCCATCTATACTGGGCACTTGCCTGTGTTTGGCTGCTATCCTTCTAAAGCTATCCATGTATCTGTCCAAACTTTAATAAGCATTGTCTCAATACCTGCCTCAACTACCTCTTTTGGCAGCTTATCCCATATACCTACCAATCTTTTGTGTATTAAAATAGTTACCCCTTGGGTTTCCATTAAATCTATTTATTCCTCCTTTCCCCACCCTTCACCTTAACCCCTATGTCCTCTGGTTCTTGATTCACCTACTCTGGGTAAATGCATAGTCTCTTCCCCTCATGATCATATACACCTCCCTAAGATCATCCCTCCCCCCCCCACACACATCCCACTGCTCTCCAAGGAATACAATCCCAACCTCTCCCTATAGCTTCGGCCCTCAAGTCCTGGCAACATACTTGTAAATCTTCTCTATATCTTTCCAGGTTAACGACTCATTTCTGTAACAGTGACCAAAACTCAACACTATACTCCAAATGTGACCTCGCCAATGTCTAGTACAACTGGTACATAACCTCCCAATTTCTATACTCAATACTCTGACTGATGGACGCCAATGTGTTGATAACCACCCTATCTGTGATGATGCTTTCAATGAGCTATGTACCTGCACTCCTATATCCCTCTGCTCTAGAACACACTCCATAGTCCCACCATTCAGTGTAGGTTGTGCCCTGGTTAGACTTTGTCAAATGCAACGCCTCACTTATTTGTATTAAACTGCATTAACCATTCCTCAGGCACTCCAATAGTTACAGGCCTTCAATCTGTAAAATAACCATCTACCATCGCTCTCTGATTCCAAATGCTAACGCTTCAATTTTCTATCCCATTTGCTAGTTTTCTTTGGATCGCATGCAATCTAACCCTCCTAAGCAGCCGACCACTCAGAACCTTGTTACATGCCTTGCTGAAATCCATATATTCAACAGCTCTGACCTCAACCTATTTGACATCTTTGGGAAAACTCAATCAGATTATTGAGACACCATCTCCCATGATCTTATAGAAACTTACAAAATTCTTAAGGGGTTGGACAGGCTAGATGCAGGAAGATTATTCCCGATGTTGGGGAAGTCCAGAACAAGAGGTCACAGTTTAAGGATAAGGGGGAAATATTTTAGGACCGAGATGAGAAAATAATTGTTTACACTGAGTGGTGAATCTGTGGAATTCTCTGCCACAGAAGGTAGTTGAGGCCAGTTCATTGGCTGTATTTAAGAGGGAGTTAGATGTGGCCCTTGTGGCTAAAGTGATCGGAGGGTATGGAGAGAAAGCAGGTATGGGATATTGATTTGGATGATCAGCCGTGATCATATTGAATGGCTGTGCAGGCTCAAAGGGCCAAATGGCCTACTCCTGCACCTATTTTCTATGTTTTATGTACAAAATGGTGTGGACTATCCCTAATCTGCCCATGTCTATCTAAATGCATGTCTTGTACCTCAGAATACTCCAACTTTCTGACCACAGATGGTTGACTCACGGCTTAGTTCCAAGCTTTTCCTTGCAGCCCTTTGAGGCACAGCATTTGCCACCCACCAATCTTATGGCACCTTGCCCATATTTAATGATGACTCAAATCTCAGTCAGAGCACCTGTAATTTCCCCTCTAGCTTCCCGCATTGTCCCTGGATATATTTACCCGATTGGACCTGGGAGATTTGTCCATCTTCATGTGTTGGGGCCTTCCGTTCCTCCTCGACCATAATGTGACTACCCTCGAGACATTTCCATTGATTGCCCCAAAATTCCCTGGCCCTCTTCCATAGTATAAATAGGTGAAATGCTCATTGAGGACCTTTTTCCATCTACTGAGGCTCCACACAAAGATGACTACTTTGATTCTTGATGGGTCCTTTTTTTATTTTTTTTTTTTTTTTATTTTTTTAAACCTTTATTTAACCAGGAGAAGTCTCATTGAGATTAAAAAATCTCTTTTACAAGAGAGTCCTGGCCAAGACAGGCAGCAGCACAGTTCCACAGTTACAGACAATAATTTAAAAAAAAACAACAGAGAACATATAAATAGAGTCACAGTCAGAACATCATCAAACAAAGCATGTACAGACAGAAGAGCCCGCTTCAACATCATTAAGAAGGGATTTAAATCTGTTTATAGAAACCAGCTCCTTAAGTTTCAGTTCATTCTGCAGCTGGTTCCATGCGAAGGGAGCAGCATAACTAAATGCCCTTTTCCCCAGTTCAGTACGGACTTTAGGTACAGTTAGTAAGAACAAGTCCTCAGAGCGGAGCTGATAAGTTCCTGTGCTTTTTCGAATTACATACTTCTGCAGGTATGAAGGAAGAACACCGAGGATAGTCTTATAAATAAGGATATGCCAATGATGGAGTCTGCGGGTGGACAGGGCAAACCATCCAACTTGAGCATACAAAGTGCAGTGGTGCGTGAGGGTTTTAAAATTAGTAACAAATCTCAGTGCTCCGTGGTAGACCGTGTCCAAAGACTGTAGGCATTTAGAAGATGCATTCATATATAAAACATCACCATAGTCCAACACAGACATAAACGTTGCAGCAACAAGTCTTTTTTTGGCTTCAAAAGAAAAACAAGATTTGTTTCTAAAGTAAAAACCTAATTTTATCTTTAGTTTTTTCACAAGTTGCTGGATATGAGGTTTAAAAGAGAGAATCGTCAATTATAATTCCCAGATATTTATATTGAGACACAGATTCAACCACAGAGCCCTGCAAAGTGGTGATAGGAGGGAGGTCCGAGGGCTTTGATTTAGCTTTAGTGAACAGCATGAGCTTTGTCTTGTCAGCATTTAAAACAAGTTTTAAATCACACAGGTTACGTTGCACAGTGTTAAAAGCAGTTTGGAGCTGACAGAGAGCCTGATTTGGGGTAGACGCAGAGCAATATATCACTGTGTCGTCAGCATAAAAGTGAAAATTTGCGTTCGGAGCTTTATGATCTAGACTATTAATATAAATAGTAAATAATAAAGGTCCTAGAACCGATCCCTGTGGCAAACCCTTGGATACATTAAGAGAGCTAGAAGTAATACCTTCTCTCAAATTACTTCTCTAGAAGTAATACCCACTCTCTCAAATTGCCCTTTGTCCTTAATGTACTTATAACATCACTTTTTATTATCCTTTATCTACCAGAGATATCTCCTGCCCCCTTTTTTGCCCTCCTGATTCCCTGGTTTAACATGCTCCTTTATTCTCAATTCCTACAGGATACACTATCCTAGCCACCTACACCTGCCCCATGCTGCCTTGTTCTTGTCCAGAGCCTCAATTGTCTTCATAGCTTCCCTGCCCTTCACTCTAACAGGAACATGCATGCCCTGAGTTCTTATCAGCACACCTATAAAAACATCCCATTTTCTGGACTTTCATTTTCCTGTTCCAATCAACTTGAGTGAGATTTTGTGTAATAATAACTTAAATTGACCTTGCCCCAATCTAGAATTTTAACTTGTGAATCTGCCCTGTGTTTATCCAGAACTATCTTGAAGCTAAGTCAATTTCCCTGGAGTGGAAGAGGCTGAGGGGTGACATAAGCATATACAATTAATTGGCATAGATGGTGTGGGTAGTCAGAGTCTGCTTCCAAGTCTTGGATTAAGATGATAATCATACATGGCACACCAAGGCTGTGCCAAGCATCATTCATCCCCTTCATTCCCTGTATTTCCATGTGCCATCCAACAGTCACTCAGATGCCATTTGTGTGAATCCACCAGAATTCCTGGCACTGGATTCCAGGCACACACCAGCCTCGTGTGGGTGGGGAGCAAATAGAAACATGGAAAATAGGTGCAGGAGTAGGCCATTCGACCCTTCAAGCCTGCACCGCCATTCAATATGATCATGGCTGATCATCCAACTCGGTATCCTGTACCTGCCTTCTCTCCATACCCCCTGATCCCTTTAGCCACAAGGGTCACATCTAACTCCCTCTTAAATATAGCCAATGAACTGGCCTCAACTACCTTCTGTGGCAGAGAAATCCACAGATTCACCACTCTCTGTGTGAAAAAGCTTTTCTCATCTTAGTCCTAAAGGATTTCCCCCTTATCCTTAAGCTGTGACCCCTTGTCCTGGACTTCCCCAACATCGGGAATAATCTTCCTGCATCTAGCCTGCAACCCCATAAGAATTTTGTAAGTGTCTATAAGATCCCCCCTAAATCTTCTAAATTCTAGCGAGTACAAGCTGAGTCTATCCAGTCTTTCTTCATATGAAAGTCCTGACATCCCAGGAATCAGTCTGGTGAATGTTCTCTGTACTCCCTCTATGGCAAGAATGTATTTCCTCAGATTAGGGGACTAAAACTGTACGCAATACTCCAGGTGTGGTCTCACCAAGACCCTGTACAACTGCAGTAGAACCTCCCTGCTCTTATACTCAAATCCTTTTGCTGGCACTGCATATTTCTGTTCATCGTAAAGCAGTGCCCTCTAGTACGTAATATTTATGTCCAAGAAAGGTTCTGACCGTCTACCCTGGCTATGTCTCTAAATGTTCTGTACTTCCATCAGGTTTCTCCTCAACCTTCAGCATTCATGAGAAAACAAAATGTCTAATCTCCTCTTGTGGCTAATGCCCCCCCTCCCTAATCCAGGCATCATTCTGGTAAACCTCCACTGCACCCTTTCCAAAATGTCCACACCCTTCCTGTATTGGGTGACCAGAGATATGACCGGTGGGCGGTGTGACTCACGTCGCAGCGGCCTCTGCAGTCCGTCTGTCTTTTTATTATTTTTTGTCTCGTTTGAATGTAGTTTTTATTTTATTTATTTTTGTGTATGTGTGCGGGGGGCAGGGGGTGGGGGAAACTTTAAAAATCTATCCCCTGCACGGAGAACCCAACCTTTTCTCTGTCGGGTCTCCGTTGTCGTTGGGGACCTAGCACCGTGGAGCGGCCTCCAGCAGGAACGACCTGGGGCTCCAGTCGCGGAGCCTGCGGACCTACTCACCATCACGGAGCTGGCCGAGTTCGGAGCGGGAGGAGCGGTGGTGGCGCGCTGCTGTGACCCGACCCCGGGGATTCGGAGGCTCCAACCGCAGGTCTGGCAGACAGGAACACCGGGAGCCCGCGGGTCCCTGCTGGGAGACTGCTTTTCGGGGCTTCCGCAACGGCGACTTCACCCGCCCGAGTTGCGGGGTTGAAGAGTACCTGGAGCGGGGCCTTACATCACCGCCCCGCGCGGCTTGGAATGGCTGCGGGACTTCGCTAGCGCCCGCCGGGGGCTCCAACAACAAGACCCGGAGCGTGGCCTTGCATCACCCGGCGCGGCGTTAATGGCCGCGGGACAATTACCATCGCACGCCGGGGGCTTTGACTTTGACTCTGACATCGGGAGGGGAATGGGAAGTGCAGGAGAGAGATAAGTCTTTGCCTTCCATCACAGCGAGGAGGAGATGCGCTGTGATGGATGTTAGTGTAAATTGTGTTGTGTCTTGGTTCTTTCTTGTGTGTTTGACTGCAGAAACAACATTTCGTTTGAAACTCAATGGGGTTCAAATGACAAATAGATTGTATTGTATTGTATTGTATTGTAGAGCTGTACGCAACAATCCAAATGTAGCCTAACCAAAGTCCTGTAAAGCTGCATCATAATTTTCTGACTATGTAGACCAATGAAGGTAAGCATACCACATTCATCCTTTACCACTCTATCTATTTTTGTTGCCACTTTCAGGAAGTAGTGGATTTGGATCCCAAGGTCTCTCTGTATATCCATGCTTTTAAGGGTCTTGCCATTAATAGTAAGATTAAACGAGAACTTACCAGTTTGAAGTTTGATCTGTATTTTATGAGGAGTTACGATGAGGGAATACGTGAAGAACCCCACCAGGACACATGCGTGTCATTCTTCAAAGCAGCGGTGTGAAATCACAGATAACTGTAATGACTAAACATAGTAAGATTAGAGAAGAGATACCAGTTAAGTATATGATCAGGGTGGGAGCGGAGGGCACGTAATCCCTCATCGTAACTCCTCATAAAATACAGATCAAACTGGTAAGTTCTCGTTTAATCTTACTATTTTATTTCGGAGTCACGTGAGTGACTACGTGAAGATTTTAAAGCTCTGTGATTTTATGCCGTGGAAACGAGTCCATGCATCACGTCTGCCTTGACTGTGGGAGGAATTGTGTTAACTTAATTTGGACACGAATTCGACATTGAAATCATAAAATTTGTTAACACAAATTTATAACCCCTTTTTATGGGTTTAAATTAATTTACAGAACTTAAAATTGTTTCTGCAAACGTTCCAGGTTTCATTACTGGTTTATTATAAAATAATTGGAATGTTTTCCCCTCCAGACCATCCTGCTGCCTTGAGGATTTGGTCCATTGGTACATCCAACTGTATTGCTGCCGATGTAGCTGCAGCCCTGGTGGAAAGAGATTTTAAAATATTAGTATCCACCCCAGCCTGTGTTAGCACCTGTTTCAGCCATCTTGAGATGGTCTGGACCATCACTCTTGGTGTGGTTGCTAGTGGCTGACCAAAAATGTGCCTTTCATTGCCTCTTAGGATATTTGTTTTCTCCATGTATAACGACAGATGTCTTACTATACACAGACGGTCATCTGTTGGGTATGACCTAATTGTATATTGAGGCCTGCTGATCCCTTTCTGTTCTGCTTACTAACTCATAAATAAGAAACGTAATATTTTCTGTTGAGGAAGTCATGTTGTCCAGTCTAGTTTTTGCAGTGACTGTATCCTCTGTGCCGTGACCAATACCATTAGCATGACTGTTTTAATGTCAGTCTGTGTAGGGACAGAACTGTTGCTGGAGACCAATTCCTGAGCATCTTCAGGATTATTCTTACATCCCATATTTGGGAGTATCTGGTTCTTGGGGATAGTATTAAAAATTCCCCTCATAAGTTTTGTACCAGTGGGCTGAGTCCCAACTGTGTAATGCTCTGTCCCCTGCCATAGGTAAGTCGATAGGGCACATGTGGCGCAGTTGATGGCACTGTAACTGGGCCCCTCATCATAGTGGAGGCCTGCCAGATATTCCAGAACAGACTGGGATGTTCATGTCTCTGACACCATGTTTGATACCACTGGGAACCATGGTTGTGTAGGCCAATCGGGTACTACCAATACCAGATGCAGAGTCTTGTTGTATTTCCTTAATACCCGACTGATGAGGCAGGAAAAGGAGGGAATGCGTAAATAAACAACCCCCCCCCCCCTATTACTATTTTACTCAACATCCATTTGGTGTTTTCATTAAATTTGCCTGACCTGTTGTCTGCCACTGAATTTAGTCTTCCTGGTAGGTAAGTGGCTGATATCCAAATGTCTCTCTGGATACACCTTTGCCAAATTGTATAGCCAGATTGTCACATGATGTTGATTTGTTTCCAGCCTGTGGTCAATGTATGCTACCACGGTGGTATTGGTATTGGTGGCTCCCCACCCAAGTGCACTGGCATCAGTTTGTAGTACCATGGAAGGGTTACTGACAATGATTGGATTGGAACAAAGCCAGATGTTATCTATCCACCATTCTAGTTCCATTTTAGCTTGATTGGTAGTTTCACAGATCGGTCAAAGTGACCTGCATAATTTAGAGTGCTTGTATTTTGCTCTCTAAGTTTTGGTAATATAGAGGTCCAAATTGTGTGGCTGGAAAGGCAGCCATCATTATGCCAATTACTTTTGCTACCAATCTGATGGATGGTTTGCTGATGTCAGTGAGGTTATTGAAAGCCTCTATTAAATCTCTAGCCTTTCCCTTAGGCAGAGTCACCGACATGTGAACTGAGTCAATGGTGAAACCCCAGATAGTCCATAGTAGTGGAAGGCGTTAGTTTAGATTTAACTGGATGAAAAATGAATCCCAGTTTTCCAAATAACTTTTTTGTGGCTGTTACAGTTTGTTTGGCCAATTCCAAAGTTTTGCCCACAATGAGTATGTCATCTAAATATGCCATGACCATGTGTGTACGTTTCCGTAGAAACGCTAGTGCTAGTTTCAAAATTTTTGTGAAACAGCCTGGGGCTGATGATAACCCATTTGGCAATACTTTATACTGTCAGAGTTGTCCCATCCAGTTGAATTTTAAGTAACATCTGTGGTCACCTCGTATAGGCACTGAATAGTAAGCATCTTTTAAATCGATGCTGGCCATTGAAGTAACCTGTGGAAATTAATTGTTAAGCAGTAACAAAGGTATCCATTTTGTCAGATCTATGATGATGCGATAACCATCATCTTTTTTGTTTTTGATAAATATATTGGACACAAATTCTAATGGTTCGTGTTGAGTTTTCTCAATTACACCTTTTATGTAAAGCCGCTTCAGTTCAGCTTGCGCTTTTGATTTTCCTTTATCAGAAGGCACGAACATTCGGTTCAGTATATGTTGAACTGGAGGGCTGTACTTGTGTATAAACTCTATTGTATATCCCTGGATACTGCTTAAGATGTAAGTATCGGTTGTTATCAAGCTCCATGCATTCAGAAAAGAGTAATCTCCACCCAATGTCCGTGCTCCCTGTATATTGTAGGGAACCAGACCCACCTACCTCCATAGTTACCAGTGGCAGGTTTACTTTTTGTAGGTTCTTCGCTGCTGTTGTCGCGCTGGGTCTGGATTTTCGGTTTGGTTGGCGTTGGAGGTCCCTGCATCTTCCAAGGCCGGCCTGTGCCATGGCCTAAAAAGACTCCTGTTTTGGGTACCGGACCTTCGAACTTTCACCAGTTCTGCTGGTGGGTGCGTGGGGGTGCTGTCTTTGGCCGTAGTGGGTCCCAGCAGGTTCTCTTGTTCCTGCACCCCCTGCACACTTGTCTTTCCTTCTGCGGACCCCTCTTCCAGGTCAGCCCAGAACTGACCCGCAGTGCTCCCACCTGATGAGGTAGAAGCACTGTGCAGCCCTTCAAGAGGTACTGCTGTGGGTTTATCATAGGGCCCACAGTGACCCGACTCCATCTCCCCGAGTCTGTGACATTGGAGCAAAGCTCCATACACCGCTCCATCCCGCTCCTGCGCTCTCGGGCGCTGGCCGCCCGCGGTTGTTCAAAGTCGGACTCCTCTGAGTCCACGACCTTGTTTGTTTTGGGTCTAGCCTTTCCGCCCGGCCGCATGGATCTGGCCGGTGCGGAGGCGACATCAGGCACAGCTGATCCCACTATCGGTGATCCGAGTGCCGCTGGCTGTTGCTGGCTGCCCGCTGCTCCGCTGTCCTCCTTCTCCAGCTTTGTCCTTACTGCCCTTCCGTGGAGTGGATATGGCCGGTGTGGAGGCGACATCGGGCACAGCTGATCCCATCTAGCCCACCAGCTTTGTCGCAGCCCGTTGGTTTCTCCACCTGCAATCAGCATGGTAAAAACACAAAAAGACCGCAGCTCTTACCTGCAGGTCCAGGTTAAAATTGTCGCTACGGGTGAACGTCGTACCACCCCGTCTGCTGCCGTTATTGACTTCCTGCCGTCAATACCTTGAGCACGTTTTGGATTTTGAGATCAGTATTGCGGATACCTGTCCCCATATGTCTCCAGATACACTGGTTAACACTAGGCACTTGCAATGCCTTGCAGTTACCTGGGGGTAAATGCCGTGCAATGGCGTCAGACATAGCCTGTGTCTGTAGTTTGTTACTAGACAAATAGTCCACACTGGCTGCAATTTTGGGCTCCAGGTCTTCCCCGGTTAGGTCTGGCTGGAAGAATTGGTTCACCATATCCAGCATGACTTATTTCACCCCAGGGCTACTGGGGGGATGTGGTTCTGTGAGCCGTTCAGAGTCTACCCAGAACAGATCCTCCGTGTTCTCCTCTGACGAGGAGGAGACACTATGCAGCCCCGCAAGGGGTGCCGCTGTGGGGCTTATTGGGTGCCCACTGTGGCTAGCCTCCCTCTCCCAGAGTCTGCCACTTTGGAGGATCTCCTGGAGCAACCGCTCTAACCGGCCCCCGTGCTCACGGGCACTGGCCGCTCGTGGCTGCTCCTCGTCATCATGGAGACATGGCTCCAGGGTGACCAAGGCTGGGAGCTGAACATCCAGGGATATTCAATATTCAGGAGGGATAGAGAGAAAGGAAAAGGAGGTGGGGTAGCGTTGCTGATTAGAGAGGAGATTAACGCAATGGAAAGGAAGGACATTAGTTTGGAGGATGTGGAATCGGTATGGGTAGAGCTGCAAAACACTAAGGGGCAGAAAACGCTGGTGGGTGTTGTGTACAGGCCACCTAACAGTAGTAGTGAAGTTGGAGATGGTATCAAACAGGAAATTAGAAATGCGTGCGACAAAGGCAAAACCGTTATAATGGGTGACTTCAATCTACATATAGATTGGGTGAATCAAATTGGCTGGGGTGCTGAGGAAGAGGATTTCTTGGAATGTATGCGGGATAGTTATCTAAATCAACATGTAGAGGAACCAACGAGAGAGCAGGCTATTTTAGACTGGGTATTGAGTAATGAGGAAGGGTTAGTTAGCAGTCTTGTTGTACGTGCCCCCTTGGGCAAGAGTGACCATAATATGGTTGAGTTCTTCATTAGGATGGAGAGTGACATTGTTAATTCAGAAACAAGGGTTCTGAACTTAAAGAAAGGTAACTTTGAGGGTATGAGACGTGAATTGGCCAAGATTGACTGGCAATTAATTCTAAAAGGGATATGCAATGGAAGACATTTAAAGACTGCATGGATGAACTACAAAAATTGTTCATCCCAGTTTGGCAAAAGAATAAATCAGGGAAGGTAGTGCATCCGTGGATAACAAGGGAAATCAGGGATAGTATCAAAGCGAAGGATGATGCGTACAAATTAGCCAGAAAAAGCAGCATACCGGAGGACTGGGAGAAATTCAGAGACCAGCAGAGGAGGACAAAGGGCTTAATTAGGAAAGGAAAAATAGATTATGAAAGAAAACTGGCAGGGAACATAAAAACTGACTGCAAAAGTTTTTATAGATATGTGAACAGAAAGAGATTAGTTAAAACAAATGTAGGTCCCTTGCAGTCAGAAACAGGTGAGTTGATCATGGGGAACAAGGATATGGCGGACCAATTGAATAACTACTTTGGTTCCGTCTTCACTAAGGAAGACATAAATAATCTGCCGGAAATAGCAGGGGACCGCGGGTCAAAGGAGTTGGAGGAATTGAGTGAAATCCAGGTTAGCCGGGAAGTGGTGTTGGGTAAATTGAATGGATTAAAGGCCGATAAATCCCCAGGGCCAGATAGGCTGCATCCCAGAGTACTTAAGGAAGTAGCTCCAGAAATAGTGGATGCATTAGTAATAATCTTTCAAAACTCTTTAGATTCTGGAGTAGTTCCTGAGGATTGGCGGGTAGCAAACGTAACCCCACTTTTTAAGAAGGGAGGGAGAGAGAAAACGGGGAATTACAGACCAGTTAGTCTAACATCGGTAGTGGGGAAACTGCTAGAGTCAGTTATTAAAGATGGGATAGCAGCACATTTGGAAAGTGGTGAAATCATTGGACAAAGTCAGCATGGATTTACAAAAGGTAAATCATGTCTGACGAATCTTATAGAATTTTTCGAGGATGTAACTAGTAGCGTGGATAGGGGAGAACCAGTGGATGTGGTGTATCTGGACTTCCAGAAGGCTTTCGACAAGGTCCCACATAAGAGATTAGTATACAAACTTAAAGCACACGGCATTGGGGGTTCAGTATTGATGTGGATAGAGAACTGGCTGGCAAACAGGAAGCAAAGAGTAGGAGTAAACGGGTCCTTTTCACAATGGCAGGCAGTGACTAGTGGGGTACCGCAAGGCTCAGTGCTGGGACCCCAGCTATTTACAATATATATTAATGATCTGGATGAGGGAATTGAAGGCAATATCTCCAAGTTTGCGGATGACACTAAGCTGGGGGGCAGTGTTAGCTGTGAGGAGGATGCTAGGAGACTGCAAGGTGACTTGGATAGGCTGGGTGAGTGGGCAAATGTTTGGCAGATGCAGTATAATGTGGATAAATGTGAGGTTATCCATTTTGGTGGCAAAAACAGGAAAGCAGACTATTATCTAAATGGTGGCCGACTAGGAAAAGGGGAGATGCAGCGAGACCTGGGTGTCATGGTACACCAGTCATTGAAAGTAGGCATGCAGGTGCAGCAGGCAGTGAAGAAAGCGAATGGTATGTTAGCTTTCATAGCAAAAGGATTTGAGTATAGGAGCAGGGAGGTTCTACTGCAGTTGTACAGGGTCTTGGTGAGACCACACCTGGAGTATTGCGTACAGTTTTGGTCTCCAAATCTGAGGAAGGACATTATTGCCATAGAGGGAGTGCAGAGAAGGTTCACCAGACTGATTCCTGGGATGTCAGGACTGTCTTATGAAGAAAGACTGGATAGACTTGGTTTATACTCTCTAGAATTTAGGAGATTGAGAGGGGATCTTATAGAAACTTACAAAATTCTTAAGGGGATGGACAGGCTAGATGCAGGAAGATTGCTCCCGATGTTGGGGAAGTCCAGGACAAGGGGTCACAGCTTAAGGATAAGGGGGAAATCCTTTAAAACCGAGATGAGAAGAACTTTTTTCACACAGAGTGGTGAATCTCTGGAACTCTCTGCCACAGAGGGTAGTCGAGGCCAGTTCATTGGCTATATTTAAGAGGGAGTTAGATGTGGCCCTTGTGGCTAAGGGGATCAGGGGGTATGGAGAGAAGGCAGGTACGGGATACTGAGTTGGATGATCAGCCATGATCATATTGAATGGCGGTGCAGGCTCGAAGGGCCGAATGGCCTACTCCTGCACCTAATTTCTATGTTTCTATGTCATGCAGCCGGTCAATCCGGCTCCAGTGCTCTCGGGCACTAGCCGCTCCCGGCTGCTCGTACTGCCCCGTCCGCTCGAACCGGCCCCAGTGCTCACGGGCACTGGCCGCTCGCGGCTCCTCAAAGTCCGACTCTTCTGAGTCCGGCATTCGTGGGGTCTTTCTCTTCGCTTTCCCGCCCGGCCGAAAAATGGATTTCGCCGTAGCGGGAGCGAAGTCGGGCACAGCTGACTCCAATTCAGAAGATTCCCGTGCCGTCGGCTGCTGCTGTTTCTGCTGGCTGTCCGCAACTCCGCGGTTCTCCCCCTCCAGCTTCTTCGCAGCCTTCATGGATCCGGTCCATGTCTCCACCTAAAAAGTAAGTGGAAGGAACGCAGAGTCTTCTTACCTGCTGTTCCCGACTTTCAAATGCTGGAACGCAGAGTCTCCTTACCTGCTGTTCCTGGGTTTCAGATTTTGCCGCTAGGGGAACGTTGTTCCCCCTTGCTGTGATTTGTTGCAATGCGTGTAGCGATATGACACGCATGCGTCCTGGCGGGGTTCTTCACGTAGTCACTCACGTGACTCTGAAATAAAATTGTATATTTTTCCCTTGCATTCAACCATCGGAAGACCAACAGTTTTGCATTTGCTAGATTAAACTCCATCTTCCCCTTCACCATCCATTTCTGTACCTGATCTATATCCTCCTGTATATTTTAACAGCCTTCCCCAGCAATCTAGGTGTCATCTGCAAGCTAACTAGCCAACCCATCTACATTTCTATTGTCATTTGTATGTATATATCATAAACAAGATCCCTACAGAACTCCATTGGTCACAAGCCTCCAGCTTAAATTGTCCTTTCTCCACAGCCCTGTCTTCTATCAGTAAACTAGTTCTGAATCCAAACACTCACATTGCTATAAATCTGGTGCATCTTCATCTTCTGCATCAGCATTGCATGGGGGATTTATGGAGGAAGTCCCCTGGTTGAGACTTAAGCCATTAAATGTGTGAGGTACTGGAAGACTGGCAAATGCTGTCCCTTTATTTACAGGTTGTGAGGAAAAGCCTGGGAACTGTAGGCTGTGAATCCATCTATGCTCAGAGTATTCTGAGAGTTAAGATATCCATGCATCTAGCTAGGGATAGTCGGCTTTGTTTTCTACATGGGAGATCGTGTCTTGTGAATCTGAGCTTTTTGAACATGTAACAAAATGCTGAGGGCAGCTGTAAATGTAAGCGTGTACATATAAGAATCTCAGCAAGGCATTTGACAATAGTTATCACATTTATTTATATAGCACATTTAAAAAACAACTCTCGTTGGCCAAAGTGCTTTACATTTGTTATAAAAATAGTATAAACAAACAGACTACATACTGTACATATATACATGTAGCCCTCGCTCAGTGGACGTCAGGAAAGGCTTGGGAGTATAGATAAGTCTTTAGTCTTGACTTAAAGGAGTCGATGGAGGGGGCAGTTCTGATGGGAAGGGGGATGCTGTTCCACAGTCTAGGAGCTGCAACCGCAAAGGCACGGTCGCCCCTGAGCTTATGCCTAGACCGTGGGATATTCAGCAGCCCCAAGTCGGCCGATCTGAGGGGCCTGGAGGTGGAGTGGTGGGTGAGAAGACTTTTTATGTAGGTGGGGGCAAGCCCATTGAGGGCTTTGTAGACATAGGAGGAGGATCTTGAAAGTGTATACGGAACCGCACAGGGAGCCAGTGGAGAGAGGCCAGGATCGGGGTGATGTGGTCCCTTTATCGGGTGCCCGTCAGGAGTACTCGCTGCGGCGTTTTGGACCAGTTGCAGGCGGGACAGGGAAGATTGGCTGATGCCAGTGTAAAGAGAGTTGCAGTAATCTAGGCGGGAGGAGATGAATGTGTGGATGATCTTTTCGAGGTCATCAAAGTGGAGAAATTGTTTTATTTTAGCTATCGTCCGAAGCTAGCTTTTACCACGGCATTGACTTGTTTGTCAAATTTCAGTGCTGAGTCAAATATCACACCAAGGTTTTTGACGTGAGGTTTGAGTAGTGAGGTAAGGCTTCCAAGGCTGCCTGCTATCATTTTGATTGAGTCCGAGGGGCTGAGAAGGATGACCTCTGACTTACTCTCGTTTAGTTGGAGGAAGTTCTGGGCCATCCAACACTTTATATCCTCGAGGCAGTGGGTAAGGTTAAGCAGATTTGATTGGTAATTGATTGACAATAGACCAATTCCTGGTGGTGGAGTAGTGTTGTGGGGTTAAATGTCAGAATCATATATTAGATGCAGAAGTAAGAGGAGTGAGAAGCAAGAAGTCTACACTTGTTCCATCTGGGGATAGGACGAGTGAGAGCAGATCTACAGAACACAAGAGGCATGGGTGAAGGATCCATCGATGACTGCTGGGGGAAAACCAATGTCACTAAACAGGAGTGGATAATCTTCACTTAGGGAAATGGATAAATCTGGAGTAGGGGATACAAGTAGCAGGGTGGGAAGATTAGTCCAGCCAATGGAGTCAGTGGGTCTATAATAAATGTCTGTCTGTAGTCTGTCCCCTGTGATGAAGCAGAGGTGTCAGATAGTCTAGATAGTAAGTACATTTGAGGGTGGGGTGGAAGTTGGTGATAAAGCTGTTTGAAATCAGTTTGTGCAAGAGGCACTCCAACAATGCAATCAGGTTTAGCGGGGAGAGGTGGAATGGGTGGCAGTGTACATTTGTAACACGGACTGTTCAACATAACCGACACAAGGCTGCGAGTGCCCATGGCTACATCTTTCACTTGAAGAACGAGAGGAGTCGAGAAGTTGTTGAGGGCAATGAAATGATCTGCCAAGCAGAGTAATATTAGTGGGACTGATTGGGTCTCTATAAAGACAAGGGGGGAGGGGGTGGGAATTGAGAGTTATTGAAGTGAGGTATCCTGGATGTAGGTCAGAAGGGACTGGACAAGGTGGTGAGATAGAATTGAGATGTTTGGAAATCTGTTCTGTGTGACCGGATCAGGCAGAAACAATGGGTCTGCCAGGGCAGTCCTGTTAACACTTGTCTGTCATATTGTACTCTAACTCACAAATATGACTTCATAAAGAGAACACCCAACCGGCTTAATGTCTTTGCAGATTCAAAAAAGCCCAAGAAGTCGGCAGAACCTTCAAATAAAAAAGGAGCAGAATCTGGGAAAGTAAGTGATTTTATTTCATTCTTCATTTGGCATCGAAACTCAAATGTTGTTCAAGGTGAGCTTGGGCCTTGCCTCCAGGCTCTGCTACTTGCTGATCTTGTTTCCACATTTAGAGTATTGTGAGGTTTGGTGCTCTAGAGATGCCATCGCCCTCCTCCATTGCACAAAGATACCACTAATCTTGTGCCCTTCCAGACTGCATGTGTTTCAGTGTAGAAATCAAATGGTGTCAATGTAAAAATTACAGTGTCTTCCACATCAAGAATTTATCCACTTGAATCCCATTAATATCTACCTGGCAGGGAAAAATGGGATGGCTCATGATGGGATGGATGTCAACATTTCCATTGAATGGTGGGCCAGTTTTGTGTGGCTGAACACCTACTCATTTTGTGTTCATTGTTGCTTGTACATTTGTGGCTTGTTTTTGAAGTGTCAGATTAGTTTAAAATCTCATTGCTTGGAAGGCTTTGCTAAAGTAAATAGTTCTCCTGATTGTAGGCATTGGGGAAAGGCGAGTCAGCAGGTGCCAAGGAATTGTCCAAGAAGTCACCTGATAAACTGGCAAAAACTGAAGGAAAGAAAGAAGTGAATAAAAAACTTGGACGGCCTTTGGGAACTGGGAAAACAGGCAAAGCTGTGAAAAAGAGGGATGGACCTCCAGAAACATTGCCAAATGAGGCTTTGGAAGGGCCATCTGCTGACACTGTGAAGAAAGGCCCAAAGAGCCATGGACGAAAGGGAGAATCGAGCAAGGCACAGAGACCAGATCCAGAAGAGCTTGAACCAACCGGCAGTACCTCCAAGGCTGGGTCAGGGAAAGGCTGCTGATGGACAAAATCACCAGAGGGTGCACTCTGTCTGCTGGGCAGGGAGCAATACCCCAAACAAATCAATACTTGAATACTTGAAATTTTATGTATTTTGTACATTCCTTCAATAAAGGTCTAACCAGATGTCTTCTGAATCCTCTTTTTTCCGTGCTGGATCTCCAAAACTAAAAATCTCTAAACACATAGCCGGTGTTCATAAACATTTAATTAAAACAAAGGGCAGGCAGGGCCGGCCTTAGGCCGATTGGACCAATTGTTCCAAATTGGGCCCCGCACCCAAGGGGGACCCCGCGTTAATTTTCCGTATTTCATATGGAAATATAAATTCGCTTTGTTAAATAAAGATTAAAAAAAAACATTTGCCATACGGATTTTCTTACAAAACGAACATGGATAATAACCGCTGTGGATAACAAACGATGTGTTAACTGCTACTGTAGCACTTGTTAACAGCCAGTAGATAACAAGTAGTTATACAATGGGTCATCAATGCATCGATCCACATTCCTCAGTAAATGCGTTAAATTGTGTCACTCGCTGGCGCCGGAGCGGCCGAGACTCTGGTCTGGACCCGGAGGGGGGGGGGGGGGGTGTTGTACTGGGCTTTGGGGGTGTGTGGGAGTCTACAGGGCTGCAAGCCCCAGCACCGCAGCGAACTCAGCCGTGAGTATTCAACGCTAAACGCCGGGAGCGGGAAGGTGGGTGGTGTGTGAGTGAGAGGGCGAGAAAGGGTCAGAGTTGTATGTAATCGGCGGCGTACCGGCCCACTCTTGGTCGGGGGGGATAGAGTTAAGACCTGAAGGAGAAACGAAAGACAATAGGCCAGATTAGTGCACGAGGGAAACAATCTGTGGATAAACAGATCTGGGGTTTGTGTTAACTGGTTCGGTGCCGGTACAACAGCAAACCAGGTTGGAGGTTTGAGTCTGTTAACATTAGTGTTGGGGTTAATGTCCGGGCCGGGGTACGGGTGGGATTTAACCCTGTGTCTGTCTGTCTGACTCCCTGCACACCCCCCCCCCCCCCCCTCTATGGAGCGAAGGAAATGTGCAAAGTTTCGGGTCGAAACCCTTCTTTAGACCCTGCCCGAAACGTTGGCTATTTCCTTCGCCTCAAGCCCTGTTACACTGCGAGTTCACCCAAGAGCTCTCCCGAGTTTAAAATCTCTGTGTAGCATATCTGTCCCTATCTTCAAATTCCCACTTTGAAATCTATATTACTAAAAGTCTGTTCTTGACCGGTTTTGGCCATCTGTGCTGTGATTTCCGAGAGAACGCCACCACCTACGGCCGTCATTTTTGGCCACCTTGCTCAGAGCCTCCCTCAGCCACATGTGTGCCGAGGATTTTTCCCGTCGATTAAAAATGACAGGGATATTAATGTTTTTACAAAATTCCCCATTCTCTCTGCTGACCCCGCTGGCGGCAGGGGGGAGGGACTATAAAACCAGGAAGTGGTGTGCCACACAGTCTCTTCAAGATGGAGGAAGGCAGAGGGTCACGTTTCTCTGAGCTGTGAATAACACTGAAAACATGTCTACTCAAATGTAAGTGCCCTTAGTGGTTCTAAAATGCATGCAGAATGTGTCTATTGGTTCTAAAGCTTACAAAAAATGTCTATTGGTTCTAAAATGCTTGCAAAAAAATGTCTATTGGTTCTAAAGCTTGCAAAATGTGTCTATTGGTTCTAAAGCTTGCAAAAAAAATGACACGGTTCTAAAGCTTGCAAAAAAATGACTATTGGTTCTAAAGCTTGCAAAAAAATGTCTATTGGTTCTAAAATGGTTCATACTAGCACACTAGAAAGCCCCCCCCCCCCCCCCCCCCCCCCCCACGGTTGGCTTTGCTTGGGTGTGTCTTGAAGTTGAAAGGCACTACTTACTGCAAATGGTGGCTTGGGAGCTTTGACTTGAAAGGCACTACTTACTGCAAATGGAGGCTTGGGAGCTTTGGCTTGAAGTTGAAAGGCACTATTTTGTAAGGCACTATTACTGCGAATGGCGGCTTGGTTGCTTTGGCTTGAAGTTGAAAGGCACTACTTACTGCAAATGGTGGCTTGGGTGTGGCTTGGGTGTGCCTTGAAGTTGAAAGGCACTTACTGCAAATGGTGGCTTGGGTGTGGCTTGGGTGCTTTGGCTTGAAGTTGAAAGGCACTACTTACTGCAAATTGTAGCTTGGGTGCTTTGGCATTAAGTTGAAAGGCATTGCAAATGGTGGCATGAAGTTGAAAGGCACTATTACTGCAATTGGTGGCTTGGGAGCTTTGGTTTGAAGCTGAAAGCCACTACTTACTGCAAATGGTGGCTTGGGAGCATTGGCTTGAAGTCGAAAGGCACTACTTACTGCAAATGGTGGCTTGGTTGCTTTGGCTTGAAGTAGAAAAGGCACTACTTACTGCAAATGGTGGCTTGAAGTTGAAAGGCACTACTTACTGCAAATGGTGGCTTGGGTGCATTGGCTTGAAGTTGAAAGGCACCTCTTACTGCTAATGGTGGCTTGGGTGTGGTTTGAAGTTGTAAGCCAATACTTACTGCAAATGGTGGCGTGGGTGCATTGGCTTGAAGTTGAAAGGCACTACTGTAAATGTACTTACTTCCTGTTTGCACTGTATATTGATTTTAGATAAAACGCTACCACTTACGGCTGTGATTTTTGGCCATCTTACTCAGTCCCCCTCCGCTGAGCAGATGCAGAGAATTCTTCCCATCAATGAAAAATAAAAGTGTTATTAGTTTTTTTTTAAATGTTGAGAATCTCTCTCCTGTCAATCACTCCATGAAAGCCACACCATTTCCGGTGGGGTGGGGAGGGGTTATAAAACCCGGAAATGTGGGTGTGGCTCAGTCTCTGCAAGATGGAGGAGGGAGAGGTCACGACTCGCTGTCTTTAGTGGCTTTGCACCCTACTTCAAATGGTATGAAACTGCACTTGAATTTGGTGGCCTTGCACCCTGCTAGAAGTGGTAAGAAACTGCACTTGAATTTGGTGGCCTTGTACCCTGCTTGAAATAGAATTTCAAGGATTAGCCGTGAGTCAACTACCAGCCCACCAGCCGTGAGTGAGTTGCCAGCACAACAGGCTTGATTGACAGACGCCAGCCCAATAATCCATTTGGCGCACAATTTGCATACTAGCCCTCTAGAAACCAGTCCCTTCAGCCCACAACACCCATACTAGCACTGCAGAAAGTCCCCCCCCCCCCCCCCCCCCCCAACTGGCCACCAATATTAGAATTGGTGGAGAGGTGGAATATTGCGTTGGATGACCAGCCCTCCTGTGTGATGCTGGGACCCAACGGGTCCCACTTAGTCTAGTAAAATATATATTTCAACTTTCCCAAGCATTTTCAATCATCGTTTGATTCGGTGTAATTTTCACACCTGGTTGATATCGGTTTTTTTTTAAAGATACAGTACATTACAATAAATAGTTTCAAGCATACCCGGTACTAAACGGATGGCCATTAAGGTGGTTACTGATGTTACAAACGGTTATAAATGAATATAATTTCAAAGTGAAATAGGAGATTTCCGTGGAAAGAATATTTAACCAGAATACAGTGAGGTCGCTGCAAAATGCTCACTTAAAGCAATACGCCATCAACTCAGGATTATTTCTTAGCCCTCTGACAGGTGTTTCAATCTCACCTCGTAGCTCGCTGTTAATCGATTCATAGCTATTAATTTTCACTCCTGGTCCGTATCGAACTTCTCCAAATGCAAACGCTTCAAGTTACGCTTCTTATGTGGTGGGAGGGGGGGGGGGGGGGGGAGGAGATGCTAGGATAAAATACCATATATTTGCATTTATATAGCGATCCTGCTGTGAAATTTTAAAGTCGAAAGTTGTATTTTATTTCAAAGTGGGAATTGGAAGATAGGGACAGAGATGCTACACAGAGATGTTGATAGGAAGGAAACATTACAGCAGCTGAGTAAAAGATTGGTCAAATGATAGGTTCAATGAAGTTCGGGCAAGGGGGATTGGGGGTGGGGGAAAAAGCATCTATAGCTTGGGATTTGCCTAAATGAGTACTGAGATGGATTATCATTCCACACCAAATTTCTTAGACAATAATACCTTTTGTGCAATTATCACAATAGTTTGTTGCATATGGATCAACCGACTCTGTGTGGTACATGCTCGTAAATTAGTAAAACAAATGTTCTTCTTTAAGTACTGTTGTTTCTGGGATGGGGTGACTGATAACAAATAACCTACACTCTATTTTGTCATAATGTGGCTGAATCAATGGCATATTTTGTGGTATTTATTGATAGAAAGACACAACTGAGTTTGGGCAAGATATTACCTTGCAATATTCTGTATATCTGATAGATATTGTGAAATGGAACTCTGAAATTATGGGAGGATTACATAAAACTACAATTCAAATGTAATGAATATACAGAGTGTTCTTATTTCCATCATGAACATACAATAGTGATATAGGACACCAGGTCCTACTATGGAAAACTCACGAGCTACTACGGTATGACAACATGTTAAAGTATCAAATTTTACATCCTGAGTATATTTTGCTCGTGGACATTTTTCAACATGTTTCCCGAGTACCTGCCGTTAGCGCTAAGAAATGGCATGTAGGTCTTTATAACAAGAGGACTCAAATATAGGAACAAAGATGTCCTTCTGCAGTTGTACAGAGTTCTAGTGAGACCATATAACCATATAACCATATAACAATTACAGCACGGAAACAGGCCATCTCGGCCCTACAAGTCCGCGCCGAACAATTTTTTTTCCCTTAGTCCCACCTGCCTGCACTCATACCATAACCCTCCATTCCCTTATCCATATGCCTATCCAATTTATTCTTAAATGATACCAACGAACCTGCCGCCACCACTTCCACTGGAAGCTCATTCCACACCGCTACCACTCTCTGAGTAAAGAAGTTCCCCCTCATGTTACCCCTAAACTTCTGTCCCTTAAGACCACACCTGGAGGAAGAACATTCTTGCTATTGAGGGAGTGCAGCGTAGGTTAATTCCCGGGATGGCGGGACTGTCATATGTTGAGAGAATGGAGTAGCTGGGCTTGTACACTCTGGAGTTTAGAAGAATGAGAGGGGATCTCATTGAAAGATATAAGATTGTTAAGGGCTTGGACATGCTAGAGGCAGGAAACATGTTCCCGATGTTGGGGGAGTCCAGAACCAGGGGCCACAGTTTAAGAATAAGGAGTAAGCCATTTAGAACGGAGACGAGGAAACACTTTTTCTCACAGAGAGTGGTGAGTCTGTGGAATACTCTGCCTCAGAGGGCGGTGGAGGCAGGTTCTCTGGATGCTTTCAAGAGGGCTAGATAAGGGTCTTAAAAATAGCGGAGTCGAGGGATATGGGGAGAAGGCAGGAACGGGGTACTGATTGTGGATGATCAGCCATGATCACATTGAATGAATGTGATATGAAAGTAAATTAGGTGTCAAATTAAACTTTTTAATGCTTTATCTGATGGGATAAATTGCAGCCTTGATTTTTAAAATCTCAAAATTTTGTAACATTGCTAGAAAATGTACCTGCATCTTGGAGGCAGAATGTTGGGTTGTTAGCCAAGAAAGATAGACTTTGTTATCCCTCAGTACAGCAATATCAAGAAAGATGTTGCTGCATAGCCAAGTCTATCCCTCATTGCTAGCAGCTGATGGAGTGGCTGTAAAAGGACAGCGCTGCTGAGGGGGAGGAGGATGATGAGGAGGAGGGAGAGGGGGGGGGGGGGAGTTCCTTTCAGTGTGTGGGTAATCTGTCCAGCGGTAAAGTTACGGGGAGGGCAGGAGCATTGAGAAGGCGGAGGTCGGCCGGGGATCATCCAGCTCGAGCGGGTCAGCAGGCGATCGATAACAGGCAAGTGGGTGGTGGAGCTTACTCCATATGTCAGTGCAAGTAGCCTTGATCCCTTGTTCGCGCTGACACGGGAGTAAGCTTCACACACTCACACGCGTTGCAAAACCATATGTCGATGGTTTGAAAATAGTACCATCACTTGTCACTGGAGTATATAGAACATCGGTGGTGGTAGAGCTGCTGTCTTACAGTGCCAGAGACCCAGGTTCGATCCCGACTATGGGTGCTGTCTGTACAGAGTTTGTACGTTCTCCCTGTGACCTGCGTGGGTTTTCTCAGATCTTTGGTTTCCTCCCACATTCCAAAGACGTACAGGTTTGTAGGTTAATTGGCTTGGTATAAATATAAATTGTCATGGGCCGAAGGGCCTGTTTCCACGCTGTATGTCTAAACTCAACAAAGAGCCTCGAACCGAAACATCACCTATCTTAAACCGATCTGCATAACTCTAACCCAAGATGGTCTCAGTGCCGGAGTAACTCAGCGGGACAGGCAGCATCTCTGGAGAGAAGGAATGGGTGACGTTTCGGGTCAAGACCCTTCTTCAGACTGGTTATGGATAAGGGAGAGACATAAACGGTGATGTGGAGAGATAAAGAACAATGAATGAAAGATATGCAAAAATGTAACGATAATAAGGGAAACAGGCCATTGTTAGCTGTGGGCTGGGTGAAAACGAGTTACAGACAATGACTCAACAAGACAACTTTGAAGCTGGGTGGGGAGGGATAGAGAGAGAGAGAGAGAGAGAGAGGGAATACCGGGGCTACTTGAAGTTGGTGAAATCAATATTCATGCCACTGGGCTGTAAGCTGCCCAAGCGAAATATGAGATGCTGTTCCTCCAATTTGCGTTTAGCCTCACTCTGACAATGGAGGAGACAGAGGACAGAAGGTCGGTGTGGGAAGGGGAATGAGAAACATAGGATAACCTCACATTTATCTATATTATACTGCATCTGCCACGCGTCTGCCCACTCACTCAACCTGTCCAGGTCGCCCTGCAATTAAAGTGTTTAGCAACCGGGAGATCAGGTTGGTTCAAGCGGGCTGAGGGAAGGGACTGTTCGAAACCCTAACCCAAGCTCCCCAGCGGAACGCTGCGGCCCATCTCGTGCACAAACACATCTAGATATTTTTACACTAATAACCATATAACCATATAACAATTACAGCACGGAAACAGGCCATCTCGACCCTTCTAGTTCGTGCCGAACACGTATTCTCCCCATGTCCCACATACCTGCGCTCAGACCATAACCCTCCATTCCTTTCCCGTCCATATAACTATCCAATTTATTTTTAAATTATAAAAACGAACCTGCCTCCACCACCTTCCCTGGAAGCTCATTCCACACAGCTACCACTCTCTGAGTAAAGAAGTTCCCCCTCATGTTACCCCTAAACTTCTGTCCCTTAATTCTCAAGTCATGTCCCCTCGTTTGAATCTTCCCTACTCTCAGTGGGAAAAGCTTATCCACGTCAACTCTGTCTATCCCTCTCATCATTTTAAAAACCTCTATCAAGTCCCCCCTTAACCTTCTGCGCTCCAAAGAATAAAGCCCTAACTTATTCAACCTTTCTCTGTAACTTAGTTGCTGAAACCCAGGCAACATTCTAGTAAATCTCCTCTGTACTCTCTCTATTTTGTTGACATCCTTCCTATAATTAGGCGACCAAAATTGTACCCCATACTCCAGAATTGGCCTCACCAATGCCTTGTACAATTTTAACATTACATCCCAACTTCTATACTCAATGCTCTGATTTATAAAGGCCAGCACACCAAAAGCTTTCTTTACCACCCTATCTACATGAGATTCCACGTTCAGGGAACTGTGCACAGTTATTCCCAGATCCCTCTGTTCACCTGCATTCTTCAATTCCCTACCATTTACCATGTACGTCCTATTTTGATTTGTCCTGCCAAGATGTAGCACCTCACACTTATCAGCATTAAACTCCATCTGCCATCTTTCAGTCCACTCTTCCAACTGGCATAAATCTCTCTGTAGACTTTGAAAACCTACTTCATTATCCACAACCCACCTATCTTAGTATCATCTGCATACTTACATGTCATTCTTTTTCCTTTTTCTTGCAATGTAAAATCCATCTACAGTTTATGTTTTTGCATACCTGTTATCTGTAAAGGGATTTTTTTTTGCGACTCAAAGCACCCCCCCCCCCCCCCCCCCCCCCCCCCCCCCCACACAACAATGTCTACAACAATCTACCACCTAGTCGACGGCAAGCTACCGGCAACCGGCGACCCATTAGGATGTCCACCTACGACCACACCTACAACAACCTACGACCACACAGGCGACAACCAACGTCAACCTACGTCCACCCACGATAAGCTATGACCCTGTTGGCGACAACTGAAGACAATTCAGTCGCCGGTACCTGTCGCCGGTTGACGTAGGTAGTCGCCAATGGGATTCACCGAAGTCGGCACCTGACGACAACCAATGTCATCCTGGCGACAACCTACGACAGCACCTATGACAGGAGATGACAAGCTACGACAAGCCCACTGTCGCCGAAAAGTTTTGAACATTTCAAAATCCAGCGGTGACCAGAAAAACGTTATTACTCTTTAGGCGACTTGAGGACACTACTCACAACCATGTAGGCGTCACCCTGTGACCATGTGGCGACAGCCTAGTCACCTGTAGTCACCGAATAAAATTGCCTAAGTGGGACGGGCTTAAATCCACATCTGCAGTTCCATGTTTCTCTCGCTTCTCTCTCTTATGTTGTTGTGTGTGTTGTCTGAGTCGAGGTGCCGGCAAGATTTCCATTGTACCTGCACCTCACAGTACGTATGCATACCACAATCAATTTGGCTTCTGAAGAAGGGTACCGACCCGACACGTCTCCTAACCATGTCCTCCAGAGATGCTGCCTGACCCGTTGAGTTACTCCAGCACTTTGCGCCTTTTTTTTGTTGTAAAACTAGTATCTGCAGCTCTTTGTTTCCGCAATAAACTCGAGGATAAGCGGAGGTATTAGGGGGCGGCACGGTGGCGCAGCGGTAGAGTTGCAGCCTCACATTGCCAGAGACCCAGGTTCCATCCTGACTACGGGTGCTGCCTGTATGCTCCAGCATGGCGCCTCTTGCCTGCGAGCTCTCTAGACTATTTCTGTACATTTGCTAATCGAGGATCAGTGGCGATGCAATACTCTACTGGACTGTTTATATTAAAAAATAATTTCACTAGGTTAACACTTTCCACAAGTGACCATAAAACCACCTTTGAACCATAGAAATCGAGTGTAGTTTATTGTCATGTGTACCGAGGTACAGTGAAAAGCTTTGTTGCTTGAAATCCAGGCAGTGGAAAGACAATGTATGATGTACATGCCATGTTTGTACGTTCTTTACTCAGAGAGTGGTAGCTGTGTGGAATGAGCTTCCAGTGAAGGTGGTGGAGGCAGGTTCGTTTTTATCATTTAAAAATAAATTGGATAGTTATATGGATGGGAAAGGAATGGAGGGTTATGGTCTGAGCGCAGGTATATGGGACTAGGGGAGATTATGTATTCGGCACGGACTAGAAGGGTCGAGATGGCCTGTTTCCGTGCTGTAATTGTTATATGGTTATATGGTTATATGGTTCTCCCCGTGACCTGCGTGGGTTTTCTTCGAGATCTTTGGTTTCCTCCCACACTCCAAAGACTCGGAGATTTGTAGGTTAATTGGCTTGGTAAATGTAAAAATTGTCCCCAGTGTGTGTTGGATGATGTTCGTGTCCAGGGATACTGGGTCGGCTCAGACTCCATGGGCCGTGGGGCCTTTCCACCCTGTACCTCTAAACTAAACAATATGGAGGCTAGATCACATCAGGAATGTAATAACGTTTTGAAAGATCAGGTAATTGAAGGCTGTGTGGAACTAGCACAGATGAGATGAACAGTCTGAATCGTGGCCATTTTGAATGGTGGGACAGGCTCGATGGGCTGAGCGGCCGACTCCTGCCCCTATTTTCTTGGGCCTTTTAAATTAGGAAACGTTAATCGTGCACTAACTATATTCACGATATTCCCTTTATCATGTATCTCCACATTCTGGACGGCTCGATTATAATCATGTATTGTCTTTCCACAAACTGGTTAGCACGCAACAAAGATTTTCACTACCTCAGTGAATAAACAAAACTCAAACTCAGACAACTCAATTTCTATAGTTCAATGATTCGATGGTGCTTTTATCATCACATGGGCAAAGTGCTAAGACAAATTAATTATTTTTCTTACAGTCTGGTACAGTATTACCATAGCCCTGATCCTCGATTATCACGTGTACAGAAATAGTCTAGTGAGCCAGTTCGCCATGGCGCCATGTTTTGGCACCATTTTCAAAGTCTACACTCTGGTTCTTATGAGCGGTGTCTGTTCCAGGCGAGTCCCAGGCTTTTGCGGCCTCCAGCCATCTTCTTCCTTGGACCTTTGTTCCCCGGGGGGGGGGGTACCTTACTTGAGGGTGTGGCAAGCCAGACCCTGGTCCCCTCTCCTCTCCCACTGGCTTCACTCCCCACCCGTCATCACTGGCGCCATCCTCATGGTCTCTCATCTTCAGGGAATGAGCAGCTGCCAGCTCGGCAGATTCCCCCATTCTACACCCAGTGTCTAATGCCCCTGTCCCACTTAGGAAACCTGAACGGAAACCTCTGGAGACTTTGCGC
Organism: Amblyraja radiata; assembly: GCF_010909765.2. Lineage (NCBI taxonomy): Eukaryota > Metazoa > Chordata > Chondrichthyes > Rajiformes > Rajidae > Amblyraja > Amblyraja radiata. The sequence goes on from NC_045960.1 coordinate 8,424,736, forward strand.
CCCACCCAGAGTTTCCGTGCGGTTCCCGGAGGTCTTTGTCAGTCTCCCTAAACCTCCGGAAACCACCTTCAACTAGCATCGCAACCGGCTTTGACTAAAAAATTACCGATTTTTAAAACGGCAACCTATTTTTAGTCGCGGCCGGTTTTGAAATTTTTCAAATAATTGCCGGAACATAGAAGAAGCGGAAACCACTTTCGACCATTAGGGAGACTGACAAAAACCTCCGGGAACCGCACGGAAACCTTGGGTGGAGTGCAAAGTCTCCAGAGGTTTCCGTTCAGGTTTCCTAAGTGGGACAGGGACATTACAGTGCAGAACCAGGCCCTTTGCCCACACCGGCCAACATGCCCCATATACTAGGGATTGCTAAGTTTCTCACTCCCAAATAAGGAAAAAAAGGTCAAAATACGGGGCAAATTCCCGACGGCAATTCGTTGACCGACTCACCCGTGGCCGGGTGAATGATGAGTTGGCCCGGGTGCTGGAACTGCACACAAAGCCCAGCCGGCGGGACAGCTGAGGAGTTTTGGCCCGGGCCACGCATCGGGTGAACAACAGAGGACAACAGAGAATGATGACTGAACTTTGGTGCCTTCCCTCACAGTGGGAAACTGTGATTCCGCTGTGTGGGGATGTCTGTGTTAAAGACTATCGTGTTCTGTGCTCTTTATTATTCGTATGACTGTATGGTGACCACACATTTCACCGTACCAATTGGTGCATGTGACAAGAAATGTCTCGTGTCTTGTCTTGCATGGGCAAGTTGGGCCGAAGGGCCTTTTTCCCTGCTGTGTGACTCTGGAGAATTAAGGGAGATACAGGGAGATAAAGGACAGGTGCAACATGTAAACGGTGGGGAATCTGTGGAATTATTTGCCACTGAAGACTGTGGAGTCCAAGTCAATGGATATTTTTTAGGCTGAGATTGGTAGATTCTTGATTAGTACGGATGTCAGGGGTTATGGGGCGAAGGCAGGAGAATGGGGTTAGGAGGGAGAGATAGATCAGCCGTGATTGAATGGCGGAGTAGACTTGATGGGCCTTATTCTGCTCCTAGAACTTATGAACATGAAGCTGTTCTTGAAAATGGTGGTCATAGTTTGCAGACTCCTGCACCTTCTTCCCCATGGCAGGGATGGAATGAATGTGCGGCCAGGGTGGTGTGGGTCCTGGAGGACGCTGGCTGCCTTTTTGAGTCAATGCCTCCTGTAGATCCCCCGTGTCTCCATAACCATATAACCATATAACCATATAACCATATAACAATTACAGCACGGAAACAGGCCATCTCGACCCTTCTAGTCCGTGCCGAACACATAATCTCCCCTAGTCCCATATACCTGCGCTCAGACCATAACCCTCCATTCCTTTCCCATCCATATAACTATCCAATTTATTTTTAAATGATAAAAACGAACCTGCCTCCACCACCTTCACTGGAAGCTCATTCCACACAGCTACCACTCTCTGAGTAAAGAAGTTCCCCCTCATGTTACCCCTAAACTTCAGTCCCTTAATTCTCAAGTCATGTCCCCTTGTTTGAATCTTCCCTACTCTCAGTGGGAAAAGCTTTTCCACGTCAACTCTGTCTATCCCTCTCATCAGCCCAACTTGCCTGCACCGACCGACTAGCCCCATCCACACTGGTCCCACTCATTCATTCATCATCATTGAAGACATCAGCGACGCAGTGGTGCTGGTTTCCGACGGGAACGGTGACGGATGCACCACACGTCCTGCGGAATTCCGCCGCTGTAAGTCTAGGATTTTGGTGTGAGTGTGTGCTTCATCATTATTCCTTACAATGCTTTTTTGACAGTGATTGCAACTTCTACTGAAGTGTGGATGGCCGTTGGCTCGCTAGGAGCTCATCCGCCCTTTGACAGGTCTTGTTTTTGGTCCTGCTGGGGGTCCACAGCCCCCTCCTCACCTGGCGAACCAGGTGGGGGAGACGGTTTAGTTGCTGACTATCCGACCATGGAGCAGGTAGCACGGGATTACATGGTACCTGTGGCGGGTTGAACTCCCCCCTACCTGACCTAGTCCCACTTGCCTGCATTTGCCCCATGTCCCTCTAAACCTGTCCAATCCATGTACCTGCGCAACTGTTTCATAAACGTCGGGATAGTCCCAGCCTCAACTACCTCCTCTGGCAGCTTGTTCCATACACCCATCACCCGTTGTGCGAAAAAGTTACCCCTCAGGTTCCTATTAAATCTTTCCTCCCCTCCCCCGCCCCCCTCACCTTCTCACGCAAGAATAACTTCTCATGGTACTTCGGTACGTGTGACAATAAACTAAACTGATTTTAAACCTGTGTCCTCCCCGTGTCTTCTGCAGTCGGGAGGCAGCAAGAAGGAATTCACGAGCAGCAAAAGTTGCTCGAAAGGGCAGAAAATGTATTCGGTTTTCGCTCAGCCTTGTCGTCGGCGAAGCATAAAACGACAGATCAAACGAGGACCTTGCCAGCTCGTCTCGCTGCTCGCTCCGGCAATCCTGATAATTGCTGAGTTGGACTTGTTCACGGAATGCGGAGTGGGGAGCTGGAGAGGGATGATGCAGTGGGTTTGAGGCACTGGAGACAAACAGAAACCGCTCATGGGCACAAAAACGCAGAGTCAACAGACATCAAATAAATATTGCAAACCCCCTAAAGTGCCATTCTACTATTCACTGTGCTATTCAAGGGCGGCACGGTGGTGCAGCGGTAGAGTTGCTGCCTCACAGCGCCACAGACCCTGGTTCGATCCCGACTACCGGTGCTGTCTGTATGGAGTTTGTACGTTTTCTCCCCGTGACCTGCGTGGGTTTTCTCCGAGATCTTCGGTTTCCTCCCACACTGCAAAGACGTACAGGTTTGTAGGTTAATTGGCTTGGTAAATGTAAAAATTGTCCCTAGTGGGTGTAGGATAGTGTAAGTGTGCGGGGATCGCTGGTCGGCACGGACCTGGTGTGCCGAAGGGCCTGTTTCCGTGTTGTATCTCTAAACTAAACTAAATCATCAACTCCATTTCATTCCCCAGAACCTTTCTTTCATCAGTAGTCTACTCTTGTATATAAGGGGTTGTTTATTTTTTACCTTTGCTGTAGTATGTTTTAACATTTAGTGTGTCAGAAAATATTGCATTGTGAACCCACGATGATGTGATTTGGTTTAGTTTAGTTTAAAGGAACAGCGCGGAAACAGGCCCTGTGTCCACATCGACCAGCGATCCACGCACACTAACACTATCCAACACACACTAGGGACAATTTACAGTCTTAACACAAGCCAATTAACCGACATACCTGTACGTCTTTGGAGTGCGGGAGGAAACCGGGGCACCTGGAGAAAA
>NC_045960.1:8433073-8438073 GCF_010909765.2 Amblyraja radiata
ATGGAAAGGTTGAAGGTCATGTTGGTACAAAGTAGTCTCCAGCGGATTAGCGGTTGCTAGGATATTGAGGCCTAGTTTTAATCTGGCTCTCCACAAGCCTGAAGAGATGATATAACATAGAAACATAGCTGCGTGAGGAGGCCATTTGGCCCTTCGAGCCAGCACCGCCATTCATTGTGATCATGGCTGATCATCCACAATCAGTAACCCGTGCCTGCCTTCTCTCCATATCCCTTAATTCCACTATTCCCTAGAGCTCTACCTAACTCTCTTTTAAATTCATCCAGGTAATTGGCCTCCATTGCCTTCTGTGGCAGAGAATTCCACAAATTCACAACTCTCTGGGTGAAAACGTTTTTTCTCATCTCAGTTTTAAATGGCCTCCCCTTTATTCTTAGACTGTGACTCCTTGTTCTGGTCTCCCCTATCATTGGGAACATTTTTCCTGCATCTGGCTTGTCCAGTCCATTTATAATTTTATGCGTTCCTATAAGATCCCCTCCCATCCTAAATTCCAGTGAATACAAGCCCAGTCTTTCCTAATCTTTCCTTATAAAACAGTCCCATCATCCCGGGGATTAACCTCGTGAACCTACGCTGCACTCCCTCAATAGCAAGGATGGCCTTCCTCAAATTAGGAGACTAAAACTGTACACAATACTTCAGATGTGGTCTCACCAGCGCCCTGTACAACTACAGAAGAGCCTCTTTAATCCTATACCCTCTCGTTATGAAGGCCAGCATGCCATTAGCTTTCTTCACTGCCTGCTGTACCTGCATGTTTACTTTCAGTGACTGGTGTACATGGACACCCAGGTCTCATTGCACTTCCATTTTTAATAATCTGACACCATTGAGATAATAATCTGCCTCCTTGTCCTTGCCGCCAAAGTGGATAACCTCACATTTATCGACATTATACTGCATCTGCCATGTATCTGCCCACTCACCCAACCTATCTAAGTCACCCTGCAACCTCCTAGCATCCTCTTCGCAGTTCACACTGCCACCCAGCTTTGTGTCATCTGCAAATTTGCTCGTGTTGCTTTTAATCCCATCATCGAAATCATTAATATATATTGTAAATAGTTGCGGCCCCAGCACCGAGCCTTGCAGCACCCCACTCGCCACTGCCTGCCTGCCATTCTGACAGGAAACTTTTCTCAGTTCCTTACATCAGGAGGAAATGCTGGAGTTGTATTTAAGTTGTCCTCCACAAAGTTTATGGATCTGCTTTATTTAGCTTAAAGATACAGCACGGAAACAAGCCCTTTGGCCCACCCAGTCCATGCCGACCAAAGTTCACCCCGCACATTAGCAATACCCTATGCACTAGGGACAATTTACAATTTTTACCAAAGCCAGTACCCCTACAAACCTGTACGTCTGTGGAGTGTGGGAGGAAAGCGGAGCACCCGGAGAAAACCCACGCGGTCACGGGGAGAACGTACAAACTCAGTACAGACAGTGCCCATAGTCCGGATCAAACCTGGGTCTCTAGGGTTGTAAGGCAGCAACTCTACCGCTGCACCACCATGCCGCTCCTTTGTCATGGTCCTGGGAAGTTCCGGAGGAGAGTTGGATCTACAGTGCCTCTGAATATCAAGAAAACCAGAGTCATAGGGTTATGAAGCATGGAAATAGGTCCCTCGGCCCAACATATCCATACCGACCAAGTTGTTTAACTGAGCGAGTCACAGCTGCCCTCGTTTTAACCTTATGACCAGAAGACCAGAAGGCATAGATCGGAGCTGAACTGGCCCATTCGGCCCATCGAGTCTGCTCCACCATTCGATCATGGCTGATCTATCTCTCCCTCTCAACCCCATTCTCCTGCCTTCTCCCCATAACCTTTGGACACACATGCTAATCAAAACCCTGTCAATCTCCGCTTTAAAAATACCCACTGACTTGGCCTCAGCTGTCTGTGGCAGTGAGATCCACAGATTCACCGCCCTCTGACTAAAGAAATTCCTCCTCATCTCCGTTGTAAAGGAACTTCCTTTAATTCTGAGACTGCACCCTCTGGTCCTAGACTCTCCCACCAGTGGAAACATCCTCTCCACATCCACTCTTTGGCAAGTTTCAATGAGGTCCCCCCCTCGTCCTTCTAAACTCCAGCGAGTGCACTGTGCCGCCCGGCGCCAAACTGTGTATTTCACTTGTGTAGGGAGGAACTGCAGATGTTGTTTCACACTCAAAACAGACACAAAGTGCTGGAGTAACTCAACGGGGCAGGCAGCATCTCTGGAGAGAAGGAATGGGTGACGTTTCGGGATCGAGACCCTTCTCTGTACTTGCTACCATGAAACATCCCGCAGTTGGGAAGATAGAGTTGATTCCTCGAAGTTGAAAGCCCATCTCTTCCTGCCGGCAACACACTAAACCCGACATTTCCATCTGAGTAAGAGTTTCTCCTTGAGAAGTTCACAATGATTGTGTGCAAGGCTGTTTGCCCGGGATCGGCCAGTAATCCCAGCTGCAATGGTGTGTGTGTACTCTTGCTACTAGCCGGATCAATCAAGTGATCAATGAACTGTGACAGCCTTTCTCCATGAGCTGGCTGTCTGGATCTTGCCAGGGCTCCTGTTTGCTTCATAACCATAGCTGGGTGGCACGGTGGCGCAGCGGTAGAGCTGCTGTCTTACAGCGCTTGCAGCGCCGGAGACCCGGGTTCCATCCCGACTATGGGTGCTGTCTGTACGGAGTTTGTTCATTCTCCCCGTGACCTGTGTGGGCTTTCTCCGAGACCTTCGGTTTCCTCCCGCACGTACAGGTTTGTTTGTTAATTGGCTTGGTGTATGTGTAAAATCGTCCCTGGTGTGTGTAGGATAGTGTTAATGTGTGGGGATCGCTGGTCGGCGTAGACCCGGTGGGCCTTAAGGGCCTGTCTCCCTGAATGTGCTTTATCTCTACAACTAAACTAAACTAAACTAAACCTCGGGCTTCGAAGATTACCATGTAACAGCTTCAAAGCACTTTGAAGGGGTGGGCTGTGACATTAACACTGGCAAGAGAAGGGACACAAAGTGCTGGAGTAACTGAGCGGGTGAGGCAGCATCTCCGGAGAACAAGGATAGGTGACGTTTCGTGTCGGGACCCAGGGTAATGGGTGGATACAGGTGATAACACCCAGAATGTTGGGTTGATACAGGTGATCGGACCCAGGGTGATGGGTGGATACAGGTGAAGGGACCCGGAGTGATGGGTGGATACAGGCGATGGGACCCGGAGTGATGGGTGGATACAGGTGAAGGGACCCGGAGTGATGGGTGGATACAGGTGAAGGGACCCGGAGTGATGGGTGGATACAGGTGATGGGACCCGGAGTGATGGGTGGATACAGGTGAAGGGACCCGGAGTGATGGGTGGATACAGGTGAAGGGACCCGGAGTGATGGGTGGATACAGGCGATGGGACCCGGAGTGATGGGTGGATACAGGTGATAACACCCAGAGGGGTGGATACAGGTGAAGGACCTGGAGCAATAGGTGAATACAGGTGATAGGACCTGGAGTGATAGGTGGATACAGGTAAACCAGCAACTCCAGCAACTTCATTAATGCTGGGAACAATACATTTGTTTAGAGATACAGCGTGGAGACAGGCCCTTCGGCCCACCGAGTCCGCACCAACTACCGATCACCCATTCACACTAGTTTGTACATCATCCCACTTTCACATCCTGCGCACATTAGGGGCAATTTAGCAGAAGCCAATTAACTTACAAGCCCGCACGTCTCTGGAACATGGGAGGAAACCGGAAACGGCAGAGAAAACCCACACGGTCACAGAGAGAACGTGCAAACTCCACACGGACAGCGCCCGTAGTCAGGATCGAACCCGGATCTCTGGTGTTTTGAGGCAGCAGTTCTACCGCTGCGCCACCGTGCCTCCCCAACCAAGTTTCCTCTGGAAGACCCTTTTGACTTTCTCTATCTCCCTCTCTCTCTCACCCTCTCTCCCTCTCTCCCTCTCTATCCCTCTCTCTCTCCCTCTCTCTCCCTCTCTCCCTCTCCCTCTCTCTCTCTCTCTCCCTCTCTCGGGGTGGGCCAAAGGATCTGCTTCCACACTGTATCTCTAAAATTAAATAAACGAACGTTGCTTGCCCAGTAAATGAACCACCACACTATCAAAACACACCATCACAATTAGTCTGGGAGCAGAAGAATGCCTTGCCTCTAACTTCACATGAATGCTTCATAGAAAACTTCACGTCCACTTCATTTTCATTTGGCCATTTTAATTTATTTTGAAATCCAATACCGACAGAGATAGCAACATAACATTAATCATCTCCCAAAAAAAAATTCTCCCCGCTTTACAGAATATTCGATTTAAATTAAAATTTGAAAGTGACAAGATAACTTGCTCCAAACCTTGAAAGAAAACATTGCTAATTAGTTGTACATACCTCTTTTATTTTTTATTATCCGTCTTGAATGTATTCATAGTAACAGGCTTTGTACCGTCAGAGGGAAGAGATGAGTGAATGGAATTGATCTCGGAGAGAGATATTTGGTGGTGAAGTGGCAGCTCAAAGACCTGAGATCAAAACTGATTTTTTTTTTAAAATAGTGGTACCGTATTTCCCGGCAATGAAGACGCACCTTCGTCGAAGACGCACCCCCAATTTAAGTTGCTAAATTTTGCAAAAAAGGATGGCGGGACAGGATCAAGGGTTTGGTTTAGTGCAGGGGTCGGCAACATCGCCTGCATACCCCAGAACTGGCTGCAGTTCCCAGATCCCTCGCGGCCCCGGGATTAGCTGCAGTTCCCAGGTTGCCTGTCCCAGGACTAGTAGATAGAGAGAGAGAGAGAGAGAGAGCCCGGGTTAGAACAGCCATCCTTCCGCCCAGTAGCTACCCGCCAACCACCACCTCCACCGGTTGCGCCTGTGCCGAAGGATACCGTGGCTGGCTGGCACTTTGGCCTTTCCGACCAAGTTGCTCCATTCAACCATCTTTGGCCCAAATCCCTCTAAACCTTTCCTATCCTTT